>NW_028175295.1:0-130342 GCF_965226575.1 Pagrus pagrus | reverse complement strand
CAGAGCTACTACATCGTCTTCACACAAGAGTCCTGTTTCACTCTCCCAAGTGCGGCTGGGTGGAAGGAAAGATGTAAAGTCGCCCACTAAAGCTACTTGGCATAGTGACACTCGAAAACAGGAATCGTCTCATAAGGAAAGGCTATATAGAGAGGATTACACGACCCATCAGACTGAGCCTTCTTTTGGGGGTTCCGATTTGGAATCAGACTTTGGTGATGATGGACCACAGAATAGACCTCAACCTAGTCCGGGATCAAGCATCTTAGACACAGACTCTGAAAATGTTACCATGTAAGTGAGATCATCATCATCATCATCATCATCATCATCATCATCATCGCCATCATTGCCATCACTGCCACCATGTCTTCTTCCCAGGTGAAAAGGAAACGCTCTGTATCTGGACCCCAAAGTGTTTGTATGATACGATATTTAGAGGGTCTAGCAAACAGTGTGTGTGTGTCACAGCTACAAGAGCCTTGTTCATCTTCTATATTACTGTCATCTAAGTATTCCAATCCAGACAAAGTAGATGATACGAAGGGCAAACCGCTCAATACTCTGGACAGGTATTTTTTCAAGAAGAGTTAACCTTGTTGCTTGATAGCAATGAGAAAATTGCCACCTACAAAACCAATGTTGTATGTACCCATTGTAATAGAAAAGATGTAAAACACGTTATACTGTCTGCTTCTTGTGTATAATAAAATGTAATCCTTGTGAAATAACGACTGGTACAATGTCATTTGTTGCACACAGTTTTCTTTATTACCACAGCACACAGAGTGTGTAGTTTCAATGTGAGGTGATTTGTTTGCAGTACATCAGCATGTAAGCTACACCATTTAATGATCCTGCTTCATATGTTGTCTTGACATCCTCCCAAGAGCACAACTTTACTAGAGAATCATCTGCAAGATACCACTTGTCATGACATCGCACGTAAGCTGTGTAATGTCCACAGTGTTGTGTACCACGGTGAGCTATAACTGCGTACAATTCATATAGAGCATCATCGACACTCTGTGGTTCAGCGCCTCCTTTTATGTATTTCAAATCCAATGTCTCTGGGAAAGCGAAGCGTTTCTCTGTCTTGACAATGTGAGCGGTACCTCTGCCAATGTTTATAACCCGTGCTATGGTCATACACACAACGGGGGGTAATGATAAAACCTTGCTCGTGATTTCACACTGAGTCCTTATGTCATCTAAGTATTCCAATCCAGACAAAGTAGATGATACGAAGGGCAAACCGCTCAATACTCTGGACAGGTATTTTTTCAAGAAGAGTTAACCTTGTTGCTTGATAGCAATGAGACAATTGCCACCTACAAAACCAATGTTGTATGTACCCATTGTAATAGAAAAGATGCTAAACACGTTATACTGTCTGCTTCTTGTGTATAATAAAATGTAGTCCTTGTGAAATAACGACTGGTACAATGTCATTTGTTGCACACAGTTTTCTTTATTACCACAGCATACAGAGTGTGTAGTTTCAATGTGAGGTGATTTGTTTGCAGTACATCAGCATGTAAGCTACACCATTTAATGATCCTGCTTCATATGTTGTCTTGACATCCTCCCAAGAGCACAACTTTACTAGAGAATCATCTGCAAGATACCACTTGTCATGACATCGCACGTAAGCTGTGTAATGTCCACAGTGTTGTGTACCACGGTGAGCTATAACTGCGTACAATTCATATAGAGCATCATCGACACTCTGTGGTTCAGCGCCTCCTTTTATGTATTTCAAATCCAATGTCTCTGGGAAAGCGAAGCGTTTCTCTGTCTTGACAATGTGAGCGGTACCTCTGCCAATGTTTATAACCCGTGCTATGGTCATACACACAACGGGGGGTAATGATAAAACCTTGCTCGTGATTTCACACTGAGTCCTTATGTGACATGTTGTACAATAATAACTGTTGCAAATAGCCAAAGTGTTGTCAGAGTATTTCCGGACGTACTCCTGCAGCTCGTTGGGAAAATTGTCTTGCATCAACATGGGAATCGTGTTTATGACACTGCGTGTTGACTTGGCTGTGTTACAGTTGAGGCAGCGCACACGCTCTTCCTTCACAATGTCCCACAGTTGTCCAATCGCGATAGCTGGTTCACCACCGTCGTCTACTATGGCACCGAGGATGCACTTGAAGGCGAGCTCTGAGTCCTCCTGAAAGTCGAAAGACACTCTGCAATGTGAGCTGAGTGAGCTTATGAGAAAGCTCATGTCACATGGCGAACGATTGTCTTTGGTCATCTCGTAGATGAGACACATGAGCCTCCCTGTCACCGTACCAGAAGCCTGGTAATCATGCTCCCCGAGTTGTAGGATGTAATCCCGTACTTGGCGCGTCCCGTACAAGCACTGGAGAACGCTGTTGAGGTTACAATTGTAACCATAGTTTTCCAAGCCACGCATGATTGAAGACTTCAAGTGGAGCCAGCAGGCTTGGTGAACTACACAAATGATAGTAATAGGAATAATAAGAATAATAAATAATAACAATAACATACATACATACATACATACACAACGATATTTCCGTATAACTAATCACACAATTTGTGTAGGTTATGTTTGTCTTGTTTTTTGTCTTGTTTTTACTCACTTAGTACTCTGTCACGCTGAACATCTTCATACTATGGAATAGCTCTCTGAGAGAACCCACCCCTCCATGTGGTTTCAGGATAACCATTAGGATTGTCAGTCTGTACAAATCCACAGTGAACTCCTCCACAGGTCCCTTCCTTCTTAACTTTGTAAACATTATGACAGGGCTCCACCTGGAGCCTGTCTCCGAAACCGCGTCATGTGTGAAACAGTTACCATTGTATTGGCATAACCTTGACCGGTTCAGTTGAAGTTGATCTATGCTGGGAACCCCAGAGAGTGCTGAGATGTTGAGTGTCACCATTGTTAGACCCTGTGTACAGTCCAGTGCCGTCACTTCCAATCTCGATGATCCAAATATCCTGACTCTCATCCTAAGCACTATATTCCTGACCAGTGTATTCAGCTTTGTATTACCCACACCGTTTTCTGTCATTTGGTTGCCTCTGAAAGGCGTGGGAGTTCCGTACACCAGCATTTTGGCACTGCTCCTGTGGTGAGCTTCTTCTTCGTCACCCCTGTGTGTCAGCCAGTTGGGTATGTCAGACGAATAATCTTTGAATGTGAAGACATTACCCTGAAGGGTCGTCATGTGCGGAACGGTCCTTTCGCCGGCTTGTAGGTTTCTCAACCATCCAATGCAATTGTTCAGCACAGCATCCAATGTGTGTGCCGTGGAGCTCATTCCGTGCAACCATCTGTACAGTTCCGAGTCGGGTGAATGTTTTGCCACCAAAGCAGCACAGAGACTAACTAACTTCTCACAATGTCCACCAAACATCGAGGACTTGGGCTTGTTGAAGTTCCTGCTGAGATAGGGGACAATGTTAATCATCACGGCTCCTCCTTTACCAATCAAGATGTCGTTCCATTCTGTCAGGTGTGTGGGTAACAGTCTCGTGTCTAATGCAAGCTTCAGTGTGAGAAACACTTGCAATAGGAATGCATAAACCGAGTTGGGTGAGTCTGACACATTCCAGTGTAACACTTGCTTGGCCTCTTCGAAGAACTGCACGTACTGGAAGACGAAAATGCCGTTGCACCTACAGCACTTGCACAATCCGTCTCGGGGACCGGCGAATATCAGAGGGTGATCTCGAGTCATGTCCTGTGACAGGATGATTACTTGGTCCTTGAAACGCGCTATCTCTGTCTCACTGTGGCTCTTGAGAATAGCCATGCACGTGTCCATTTCTCCCTCAATCGACTTGACTCGCAAAAGCACCCTACCACGGGGCTCTTGTTCTTGTTCTTGTTCTTGTTCTAATCTTTCCACTGCCGTGACTGTCACGACATTGCTGTGTGGTGTATCTTCAGCTGTGTTATTATTATCATGTCCTTGGCGTGGTGCATCTCTCAACAAGATGTTTCCTTGTTGAGCTTGATCAGGCCTGTTGTCTTCATCAACAAATCCCACTTGATTGACTGTTTGTGCTGCTGCTGCTGCTGCTGCTGCTGCTGCATCTAGAGGAGTCTTGAACACTGACTTGTTGTAGAATTGTAGCACTCCATCCACAATACTGTCTACTTCAGCACTGTCCACGTTTAGTGTCTCAACTAGCGATTCGCCGCTGTGTTCTTGTGGCGTTGATGTATCATCATCAGAGCTCATGGTGATGACACGATTCTCACTGCCGATGTGACTGTGACTCTCGGGTCCTAGTTGAGCGGTGGAAGTGTTCAGGTTGTCGCTCACCAAAGTTCTATTAGAGTCATTGTCACCGCTACTGAGCATTTGTTGATCACCCACATTGCTGGAGTGCAAGTGCAACACGGCCTTTATGTCGTCCCAAGTCTGTTCATGGGCCAAATCAGGTGGGGAGACCGTCGACACGTTCTCCGCAGTGTTCATCGCACTTTCACGTGCCTGTGAGTTGGGGTGTCGAACAGGCAGCTGCTCATCTTCCACCAACTCTGCTCGCACCTCGATGGCGGTTGTACCGGTGGCAGCTGTGGCGGCGACTGAGGTGGTTGTGGAGGTTGCCGTAGCGGTGGCGGCGGCGGCGGCTTTAGGAGGACCTTGTCTTTGTCGACAGTCGACCCTCGTCGGACCCTCTGGAACTGTCTTCGTCTTCAAGCGCCTGGCATCCACAACATGGACGCGGTTGTCACTAGCCTTGCGTTTCTTGTTCTTTTTATATCTGCCCTTGTACACAGCTTCGAGCTCTTTGACCTTATTCGAGTACCACCCGTAAGGCTGGATGAGATCGGGTGCCAACTTTATAAAGTCTATCCCGTAGTACTTTTTTACATCAGACTTGATTACCGTCGTGTAGTGAGATCCTGTGAGTTCATCTGGGACACAGTCGTCACCTACTATGATGTCGGTAGGCTTATACTCCCCTAGCTGTACGGAGAACGGTATCTTATTGGCGGGTACCTGAGCATCGCTGATGTCCTCACTCAGACACCGGTATCGATCGAGTTTCAGCAGTTCGGAAGGAGACCACCTCTCTTGAGGGAACAGTGTGATGCACAGTGCTCCCATAGCGATGAAATCTTTGTCCACTTTGCCATTATAGTCCAGTCTACTAAGGCTGGCCAGTATCATTTCCACTGTAGGCCTTTGGTCTTTGTGTTTCGTGTAAAGTGCACGAGCGTCGATTGCCTGCATGTACTGGAGGTTGAAGGTTTCAATGTTGTCGGGGCTGTAAACACCGACCAAGTTGGCTAAATTTGCGGCGTATGTCTTCTTACAATAACCCTGACCACCGGGCGCCTTGTATTGTATCATGGGCACTTGGCTGTACAGCTCCCACATCACGCAGTACCAGCTGAAGATGTCGCTCCCCAGGGCTGCGTTCAGGCACCACAACACTTCGGGAGCCATGTTAGTGCGGTTGCCCCTCGGTTGATCTGGGGTAGAAAAGTTGCACGATGTACCAAAGTCACTGATCTTAAAGGAGAAGGGCATGGGTTTTCTATCTGGTTGGTGACAAACCAAGACGTTCCTATACGTGAAGTCCCTGTGTTGGATAGCTCTCGATCTCAAGTAATCCAGACCTCGGAGGGTGTCTAGTTCGACAGCTGGTACAATAGAGAAGCTGGTTTTGATGAGCCATATGAATTCATGCAGTGAATACATGGCTCGTTCCATAAGGAGCACAGCTCTGCCTCCCAACTGGTAGGCAGGAATTTCGCACCAAAAGCCTCCAAAGGTTCGTAGTATGTTTGGGTGATTCATGGAAACACCTATCATGACCTCTTCCACCTGAGAGGCAATATGTGCGTAGCGATTGAATTCATCATCTACAAAAGGGATGCTCCAGTTCACCATTTCTGGAAACAGGTTGGTTTTTGCAACTAGGGCGCTGTTAATCGGAACAGTCACTCCGAATCCTCCTCGACCCAGCACCTTGTTTGGTGTGGTTATCAGTTTTTCTATGTCAAAGTTACATGAAATCGAAGAGTCCAGGGGTATCTTCTTTAAGCCCGAGTAGATGCTCCACGGGTCGGCCTCTCTGGTAGGACTTAGCGGTATATACATTCGACCAAAGGCGTCGATGGTCACCTTGGGCATTCTAGGTTCCGTTGTCTCGTATTTCTCGGGTAAGAAGCCGTCTAACGCTGGTCGTGTCTGCTGATCCTTTGCTTTGTTGTGCTGTTGGTTCTGCTGCTGCTGATGATGGTGGTGGTGTCGTTGACGATGTTGTTGATGAAGTGCAAATGTTGGGAATAGGGAATTTTGGAGGCTAGTGAGCATTTTCTGAAACTCCTTCAAGATCATGCTCGATTCGCGAGAGTAAGGTGCTTGTGCACCACATGTTATCACCATGAAGAGTATGATAGAATCGTAGCTAGTAGCAGTAGTAGTCTGTCGTTTCACGTATACCACCAAACGTGTTTTTCCTTGGAGCTGAGGGTTTTCGGAGATATTCATCACTCCTACGTCCCTGAGATCAGACGTGTGGATAAACCTGTTGATTACCGTAACAGTGTCCTCATTGTGCGTGACATCAAAGTTGTCACTTCCTCCGAGCCACCTCAGTACACCACGAACATCGTCGTACCTCAAGGTCTTAACGTGATACAAATTGTGACGCTCTACCAAGGATAGCAATCGCTCAACAGTGCTCCTATTGTACTTTGATGACGCCATCTTGGACCCTGTCTTACTATTGTACCTGCGACACATCTGTGGGTAATAAATAGGAGATGAACAGTTTGGTTCGTAGGGACATGGTGTTCTCTGAACACGCGTCTGTGTCACTCTTTGAGTGCCTGATAGTGACAGGTGCTCCGGCTACGGGGTTGCTGCAAGATGCGTTCAGATGTGAAAGCACGCTCCAGATGACCCTGCAGCTCTTGCGAGATATGTGGCAGAGAGCCGATAGGTTGTACATACCCAGAGCCGATCTTGAGTGTCTCCACCGGATGGAATGTATTAGCACGATGTCTCACGAAATGTCTATCCCCAGTCAGATAGCGTTGGAGCCCCGCAAACTCTCCAGATACTACATATATCTATTGTTCCGTTACTGCATGAGCTCTGCTGGTCTTAAGGTGTACCAGTGGGGTAACAAATCCAATCGCATCCTCTCCTCTCAGTGGAAACCAGAGACGCACACGGGTCACTTAGTGGATGTCCCTGTGAGCTGGCTCGAGTCTCAAGTGTGCACCAACTGTCCTTCAGCTCCACCTCTCCCTGAAATCAACAACAGCGTCAGCAAGCCTCCACCATATGACCGTCCTCAACAGTTCACTCAGCCTCGACTCCATCAGCATCCAGGACGAAATTTGCCTCAGCAGCTACCTGTACAACATTTGCAGTATCAGCAGCAGTCACAGCCACAGCCACAGCCACAGCCACAGCAGCAGCAGCAGCAGTCACAGCCACAGCCACAGCAGCAGCAGCGGCAGTCACAGCCACAGCAGCAGCAGCAGCAGCAGCAGCAGCAGCAGCAGCAGCAGTCACAGCCACAGCAGCAGCAACCTCAACCTCTGTATCAGCTGTGTCCACCACAACAGCTGCGCCCTCTGCAGATTCGACAGTATCACCAAGACATGGACACCAAGCAGGATCAACGGCTTTCTAACAGCAAAAAGTTGTACTCAGACCCGACTGAGCATCAATTGAGGTCATCCCACACCAAACCCGACATGGGAGCTAGAGCAAAGCAGCTGTTTCGTGAAGGCTGTTACAATTCCGGTCTTGAGAGTGGGGATGACGATTGAAAGGCTGGTGTAAAACAATGGTTATATGACACTCTCCTCACACACACACACACACACACACACACACACACACACACACACACACACACACTCCTCTCACATAAAGGAGGAAGCTACATAAGAACACTAACATAAGTGAAACTGTGCACACCAGAGAGAGACAGAGACAGAGAGAGATTTATCAACATTCACAGGAACATAACTGTGCTGGGAAATCGCAGTCTAAGGACTCATGAAGAGACAAAAGTACCATTATGGGATGTTACCTAACTACATGCGCAGTAAAGACATGACATGTGGGTTGTGCTTGGAGGTGGTGTATAAAAAGAAAAAACCCGAAGATCGTAAATTTGGTATCTTACCCAACTGTAACCACTGTTATTGCCTGGGTTGCAGCAGCGCATGGAAGAAAGTGTCACCTTCAAGCGGTATATCTTGCCCTTTCTGCCGAACTGTGTCCTCCTTCTATATCCCGAGTCTTTACTGGATCGAGGATAACGACGGGAAGCAGCAACTGATCAAGACATTCAAGGATGACAAGGCGAGTTTACCATGTCGATACGGTGAAACTTGTCGCTTAGGCTCACGATGCTTCTACAAGCATGACAAACGTACAGATGACGTCTATCAACCCACGATGAGACAAAAGTACCGCGATGGGATGTCACCTAACTACCTGCGCAGTAAAGACATGGCATGTGGGTTGTGCTTGGAGGTGGTGTATAAAAAGAAAAAACCCGAAGATCGTAAATTTGGTATCTTACCCAACTGTAACCACTGTTATTGCCTGGGTTGCAGCAGCGCATGGAAGAAAGTGTCACCTTCAAGCGGTATATCTTGCCCTTTCTGCCGAACTGTGTCCTCCTTCTATATCCCGAGTCTTTACTGGATCGAGGATAACGACGGGAAGCAGCAACTGATCAAGACATTCAAGGATGACAAGGCGAGTTTACCATGTCGATACGGTGAAACTTGTCGCTTAGGCTCACGATGCTTCTACAAGCATGACAAACGTACAGATGGTGTCTATCAACCTCAGACCACGATGTCCCGGCTGGTGAACACAGAGCCATCCCCGTCAACGGGAGCTCAACATCGGTCCGTGTCACCTTGGCCGTTGAATTTTGCACAAGCAGTCAAGTCAACGGGCGCTAAGACGCGGACTGTTAGGCCGCCTCCAGGCCTGAACGTTACACAGCCATCCCAGTCAACGGCAGCTCAGCCGCGGACTAGTAGGCCGCCCCCAGGCCTGAATGTCACAGAGTTGTCGGCCGTGGAAGATGAGGCCACGCTGACTTTCGACCTGCCCGAGATGCTACTTTCATTGCTTGCTGATGATAGTTGATATGATGGTCAGACTGAAGGACTGCTTTTTCGTTGCTATAGCTATGCTCAACTACTAAATCAAACGGTCATTGGTGGCCACAGGTTTAATCAAGACGTTACAGTCCTCCACTTCCTGGATATGAGTTCTGATCACCAGTGTGAAGACTCACTCACGTCTGCACAGCCTGCACAGTTTGTTGGACAACTAAACTTTGACATTTCCTGATTATCATTGGCATCAATGTTGTAGTGTACAACAGGACAACGTCCATTGTGTACATCAGTGAATGTGGTGGCTGTGAAAAGACTGTGTGTGTGTGTGTGTGTGTGTGTGTGTGTGTGTGTTTGTGTATACTCATGTTGGACTTGTAAAGCTTTTTGTTCTTGTGAAAATAAAAATGGTTTTAATTCACTATCCCAGTGTTGTTGTCGTCGTTGTCACTGTTGTTATAATTATTACACCGTGAGTCAAAATGCCATGTAGGAGTGAAACCCAACCTTACATACCAAGTGTTCGAATAAAGAAAAGCAAGTACAAGATGAGAATGACCATTCAGATAAAGTTTATTGTACACAAGCTTAAATCACATTGACTGTCCTACACTGGGACAGCAACAAGTATTGTTGACATGTGAATGATTAAAACATGGGTATTGACATCATCAAGATAGATTCGATCTGTTATGTAAGCTGTAGTACACAGCATCACATTCGGTTTGCATTCAGTCAATGAGCTGTGACTCCTCGCAGTTAAAGCGCACCACACCATCGTGCACAACGAAGCCGTACTCAGGTCCGGGTTTAGGTCTCTTCAGGTTCCACAATTCGCAGACGTATTTCATGGTCTTGAACATTAATCCACAAGTAGACTCTGTCCAGTGCTTGGATTGGGTTTTCGCGGGGACATTTGTGAAAGTGGCCAGTCTCTTACCCATGTTGTAATAGTCCCGAGAGGAAGCTCCGTTGACATCCCAGAGTAAGCTCTCCAACTTTTGGCACCAGGAGGAAAAGGACTTGTAGTTGGTTACAGCTCCGGTCATCAATCTCTTAATCCCCAGTCCCATCGGAACTATGTTATAGTCAGTCCCACACAACGCCATGAAGATCAACTTTTCCATGCGCGCTCTGTCGTCTTGGAATCTTTTCACGCGCACAAAAAAGCACCGCCCTGCCTGGATCAACTTTAAGAAACGACCGTGGCTATCCTTTGGTACCATCCCGTACATGTAAGCTTTACTCATCTGCTTGAGGTTATTCAGTAGCCTTTTCTGTTCCTTCTTCGGATCCACCTCGTGTGAAACATCGGCTACATCAGGGACCTTGGGTTCCTCTAGACAGGACATTTTTCTTTTATCACCAGTAGACGGAGGACTTTTCACCAGCTCGCAGCCCGACGGCGGAGTCTTGCCGGATGCAGGGCACAGTGTTTCAAAAATGTACGAGACTGTCTTTGCACTGGAGCCTTGATTTACATCAAACGCCAAATCGTCTAATCTTTCCCTGGCGTTCGACTCAAAGAATACAGAAAGAAACGAACAGTACAGCGATCCCCTGATCCCGGCTAGGTACAGGTACCTAGCTACTTTTTCCTTAAGGTTACATTTGGCGGTGTCATACTCGTCCAAAATGGCCTCGAATGCATTGTGCTGTTTCCGAGCTCGAGGTAGCAAGCGGTCATCATCGCCATCATTGCCATCATCATCATCATCATCATCATCATCATCATCACCGTCATCTGCAGCAGCGATGTCGCATAGGACTCTGAACCTATCGATTGATGTCATTTCCATGAACGGTGGCTCGGAAGGGTGGTTGTTTGGAATGTCAAACAGCAGCTCGCCGAAGGATGACATGTGCATGCTTAGATCCTTGTGGTAGCTCTTGTTGTCCATCCTCAAAGTAATACCCTCTCGACCGCAAGCTGTTAGCACAGCCAAGACGTCCGAGTCTCCCGTGCACACGGTCACGTTACCCGTCAGAACGTTGGCCAACTCCACAAGCAGCGTATCAGCTTCTGTGCTTGTACACCGGAGACAGGCTTCTCGTAATATAGAAACCTGTGTTGTCTGGGGGTCTGCGAAGGTTGCGATGAAAACACCCGAAAGGCCCTCGGGTCTGTTTATTGATGAGTCTACGTAACCGGGGTCTACGTTAGATGGGTCACACTCGGGACCTTTCGGATCTTCGAGTGTGCTCGCGGACAAGCTGCTTTCCCCGCAAGCCTGGCGCTCCACGTATTTCTGGTGGAATGACACCAGGTTATCAACCGAGGTTCCAGGCTCGTCCGTCAACAGGTCTTCCTTTGCACCGGTTACGAGGAACAATTTGTTCTCCATACCCATGTCGGCCAACAGCTTCATCATGGCGTATTCTATGGCACACAGGTTACTCTTACAGAACTCAATGTGAGGTGCGATGGGGCTGTTTAGTCTCATTTCCCTCACGGCTGGCTTATGAGCCCTCGCGCCATCTTTTACGAGCACTACGTAGTGACTGTTTTGGGTTTCTGACGCGTAATCATTCGCCAGCCTTGTGGCCATGTTGAATATGGACTTCTGCGAATCGCCCTCGACGTAGTCAATTTCCTTGACCCTGTAGATTACCATGAGATGGTCTATCAGAGTCCAATCCTGTAGTTGCTGCGATCCCTCGATCAATTCGAACGGCGCGAGGTGAGGGTTTGCGAGCATTGCATGGAAAGCTTTGTGTCTCAACCCCATTTTGGTTGTAGAAAAATAGAAAGTCAAATCGACTAAGAGACAAAACCAAATTGGTCTATGACTAAATGTATTACGTCTAAGGTGTACAGAGAGGTGCACCACTGATTGAATTTATCCTTTTCCCCCATGAAAACCCTGTTATTTAAAAGGCACGGGTTGGATGTCCCATCATTACACTAACTTTATTTTGTTTGTTTTTTTGTTCTTTTTTGGGAGGGTGGTGGTGGTGGTGATAATGTGCTAGGTCGATAACAATATTCACCATGCTGACTGTTGTCATCCTTGTGTATGATTTCAACAACACGGTCAGCTACATCTACGGTCGTTGACACATCTACAGTCTTCCTCTTGCTTTTTTCCCGGTTGAACAGCATGTTCCTATAACATAAATCACTGTGGTCTAACCAGGAGCCTGTTCTCGTCATCGTCCTCCTCCTCTTCCTCGCTGTCGAGGTATGCCGCTGAGTCTCAACTCTCATGTTCACACACATTGGAGTCAGACAGTTAAGCACCTGGGGACAAAAACTGTTCAGCCACGGGAACCTGGCGCGTATACTCTTAGAAATCGTTGGCCTCAAACAACTTTGTATGGTGACCCGATTAGTCCCCGGTCTGATTATCACCAGGTACGCGGCAGACCTCTCCGCCATGCTGGGGTACGTGAGCGAGAACATCACCCATGTTAGCCACAGCTGTGTGTTGTATCGCCACAAGGTGGACTTGTCTAATGTATCACTGTTCCTGGTCTTGAGCTCCAGCAGCGCTATGTTACCCTTTACAGTGTCATGGGCCACTAGGTCAACTTCAGTGTAGCAGCCCCATGTGTCACAGATGGACGCGCAGCCTTTTGTGCAACCATTGTGGTACGTGTAATCACCAGGTACGCTGCACCTGTCGGGTGTGGGCACGCCGGCAACCTTGAGACCTGCGCAGATTGGAGTTAGACGTAGAGCAGCGAGCTGCGTGAGAATGAGACGAGACACGGGGCCTACGTTAGCTACCGTCTTCTTACCATTGAAAACGTCTTTACACTGAGCGTCTACTTTGACACCTATGCCAGTGGACATACGAGTCTTGTTCCATAGACGTCTGCAGGCTGCCGGAGTCAGGCTTTTAGTCTTGAACAGTTTCAGCAGAGCTTCTTTTAACGCAGCCTCCTTGGACTCAGGCGCATTCAGGTTTCTCACGTGCACAGACACCCACTCGAGTGAGCTCTCCGGATTATCGTTCAGGTCCTTGACGACCCTCGTGAACAGGTCCATGCTTATCATGTTGTGACCCGATGAGCGCTTTCTGCGGCACATGATAGAGTCTAGATTTTTTGTAATACCCTGAACTTTGTACCAACGGTGGTCAGCTGTAGACTTTGCGTACAGGGCACCGCTTCGGCTCTGGAACTCAATCACCGGGTCTCGAAGCTTCATTGTATTAAATGTCCTAGGTCGCTGAGATAACCGTAACCCCGATAGAAGAACAAGGACCCTTGAGTTGACCTCCAGTGGTGTCTTAAACTTGAATTAAGTAAGCCAAAAATAAAACATAACAACAGAAAGACACAAAGGGTGAGGGTGGAGAGAGACAGACAGACAGAGAGAGACAGACAGAGAGACAGACAGAGAGAGACTGATAACTACGTATTAGTCACTCTGATGAATCGCAAGAAATTGAACCTGGGAGGCTTTGAGTCTCTGATAGCCACTGGCAACAATATGTTTAACGGCAGAATGTCAGCCATCTCTAGCAGTGCCATCATGAGCACAGCTCGTTTCAGAGGCAAGCTGGGAGCTGCCATCTCTGTCATCACCTCTCTCATCGTGGGGTTTTTGACCATACCCAACAACATCCTATACTTCATTGGCAATGAGCACAAGACAAGGACCAAAAAGCCGGGTGACCACGACTACGCTTACATCCACGCAGGGATAGCGCTCATTACAATTGGATGTCTAGCCATGGTTGTAAGCATAGTGCTGAGCTACTTTGCTGCGAAGAGCAAAAGGAAAATGGAATTTGAGGACACTCGTGGTCCGGAGTCTACCAAGAGCACCAAGACCGTACTAGCGTGCTTAATCATGATGAACATTGAGCTGTTCATGGCCGTGATCACAGGCTGCATGGAGTTACTGTACCAACCTCTGATCGACGATGCCCAGAGATTACATAACATGGAATGTGCCATTGCCGTGTTCAACATCATAATCTACATCATGTACGTGGTGACTATGGTACTGACTTCGAGTGTCCTAAAGGAAAAACACCAAAGAGTCACAGTTGATGCCCAGAGAGATACTGCGGATGGAGTGGCTGGTCGAGACTACATGAGCAGAAGCAACACATACTTACAATCTAGCTACATGTAGGACCACAAGCATGGTGGTGTTTGTCTTCGTAGTCAGGACTTCATCATGTCCCACAGAAGACAATAGACTGAGAAGTTAAGAGAGATGTGTATAGGCTACTACTAAACTCACGATATACCCTGGCTCTCTATATTGTTATTATTATTATTATTATTATTATTATTATCATTATTATTATCATTATTATTATTGTATTATTATTGTATTATTGTATCGTATATCATCATCCTCATCATCATGCGATGTAGACAGAACTGGATGATAACATCTCTGTGTTGGGATTGCAACAAGTGTGTTCCTGTCATTGAATGTAAAGTTTCCAATAAATGATGACAATAACCCATATCAAGGTGTCTTTATTAACACATGTACAATACTACTAGAGCAGAAAAGGAGTCTATGTCAAACACTGTCACAAACAGGAAAGGGGAACGGAAACATCTGCTGGATAGCGTGACGTCAGCACACTGTCCATTCTGACAAAGTAGAGTTTCCACTACAACATATAAGGTGCACCACTGTTACCAAGCAGATTGACACAGCTCTTCATCTACGTAACGGTGAATACGTGACAATGCCAAAGCGTCGAAACCAGACAAGAAATAACAAAAGGAAACAACGAAAACATGAAAAGAAGACAAAGAATAAGAGAAAGAACCACAAACGACAACAGAAACAACAACAACAACAACAACAACAACAACAACAAACACGACAACACAGTGTACATTTCAGCTGCCCTCTTGTGACCCGAGTGGAATCAGTGTCCATGGACAGCGACTTCAAGTCGGCCCGCTTTGGTACTTGGCATTTAGACGGGCTAAGGGAAAGATACTCTTTTGGAGAGGATGCAGAGTCAGCAAAATCTACATGTCTTGAAGAGGACAGCTCAGAGCTCCAAATGGAAATGGAGGATGTGGAGTCCGCAAAATCTACATGTGTTGAAGAGGACAGCTCCAAGTTCGAAATTGAAATGGAGGATGTGGAGTCCGCAAAATCTCCTCGTTAATCTCCTCACATCAACAACTACTTGCTTAAAAAAATCTCAAACATCGGAAGACTGCATCGATGTAAAGCCATTTGACAACCCTACGTCCCTCTGAAAAACTTGTCCAAAAAAACCCAAGATGACCACTCCACCTACCCCAACCCAGTCAGTATGGTTCAACTGCCTCCATTTGAAGAACAGGAAGTTGACATCTTACGAAATGGAAAGATTGAAGCGTGTCAACGTGCAATTTGTGGCAGAGGAACATGATGTGTTCATAGGACCCAAGGAGAGTCCCCTCACTAGACCCATGTACGTGACGTCTACACACTATCACCATCTCGATGCATTATTAGCCATGCTTGTGTGCTACATCGACCCGAGTGTGAAAAACTTAAACGGTTATCCCGTGAGACACGTGCAACACCCAGATGCGCAGTGAAATCATTCATGTCATGAGTGACTAGAGAGGAGGAGAGGCCAAGTGAAGAAAAGGAGAGGACGAGCTGGCGAGATTCATGTTAGGGAGGAAACATCTACAACAACAAAAACAACAGAATGAGAAACGGTGCTTTTCATCACATTGGATCCACCAGAGAATGTCGGACTGACATTTTGGACCTTATTCTCTCACCTTCGGATAGCCATCATGCTTGTAGCAAGGACTCTTCACCACACCTTGGTAGTGATCCCACACCGGCTTGTTCCTTATTCCTTACACCTGACATCCCACCCATGTGTACTGATAGCATTTTATATGAAATACAACCAAAATAAAGAAGTGAACTACCAAACTTTTTTGTACCTGTTTTTTTTTGGGTCTCGTGTGTTTGTGTGTGTTTGTGTGTAAGATGAAAATAAGAACAAACTGAGCAACACAATTCTGGACAGTGATATGTCTCTTTTATTTATTACACATACAAGAGTAGTCTGCATGGTTGTGAAAACATTAGCTTCTTTAGGATCCAGGTTGACAGCATCTGTTATTGCGATGGTTAGCTTGATAGCTGCTTTATGTGGTGTGCTTGGTTTCAGGCATTCTGACTGATCTCGATGAACATTCCCTCGCTCCTCTCCTCTCCTCTCCTCTCCTCTCCAGGTGTTCACAGGTCTCAATTGACACACACACCCACACCCACAGTCTCTCTGCTCCAGTTTACTCGGAGAGTCGTCTTCCGCTGAAACCCAGTCGATCTCTGACAGTCACACTCGACCCTTTGTCAGTCGGTGGCGTGAAGAGTCTTCTCCTGCAACCCAGTCGATCTCTGACAGAGAGTTTGTCGATCTTCGATGTTAGATTGTTGACAAGGGACATCGTCTCATTCCCCTTTCCCCTCCTTGTCCTCCTCCTCCTCCCCCACCACTTCTTCCGTGGAGCGGGTGGAATGTGCTCCGTCTCATCAAGTGAGCGTTTGTGCATCAGTGCCTTATTGAGAGTATCACACAGTTTCTGATGGTGCTCAGCAAACCTCTCACCGTAACAAATCGTCTGACTGTATGGCATAGATAGAAACACGTCGAGGGTGATATTTTTTCCGAATATGTGGCTCAGATGAGAGTAGTCCCAGTCCTTCAAGTAGAAGTCTACAGCCATGACTTGTCTGTATGGGAAGTGTACGTGTAGCTCAGGGTGACATAGACACACTGGTGTGAGATTTATAGGCGGCTATTGGCTTTGGTTAGATGTCCAAGTACGAGCTGGATATCTCCACAGCGGTCGGCGTTTTGTGCAAGTCTGTATAATCCATTTATCTGGACATATATATAAAATGTATAAATATATAAGTATATGCAGCCACCAGTATTTAAACTTGCATATCTCCGTTCCATCTCCGAGTCTAGAGACCAGACTGAGGACTTGCAATGAAACTGTCTCTGACATTTAAATTGTCCTACTACCTATCCAGAAACACGAGGTCCTTCGATGGGCTGCTGGCAGCTATACGAGATCCCCAGAGTCTACCTTGCGATCATAGAGTAAGAGATACAATTGTCCGGATGCTGGCAAAGTCGAAGTCGGACAATTACGCGACACACCCCGAGTATCTGATCAGTATAATGTCGCAGTATTTGTCTGAGAATGTCACCTGTGATCTGCTGGTGGATATGCTAAAACGGCAGGATCCTGAATTCACAATTGCTCATCTGGAAGCGCACAATCTCGAGGGGCTCCGCAAGTATGACAATTGCAGTCTAAACGGGAGCGCTCTCTCCAAGATAATGTGGGGTGTCACCTTGGCTGATTTGGAGAGAGTGAAACTCTTGCTGACGTGGAAGATCGCAGAGGGTTACCCAACCATACGCTACGGATGTATTGAGACCATGGGAGCCGGCGATGTGGCACGCCAAGTCAGATCCACCCACAGCACAAGTGCAGCGTTTGTGATGGCCCTGATCTTCACGTACCTGGAGCAACAGAACACGGTGGCACAACTAGCCTCAGCGACCGATCTCCAACACAAGTGATCCCGGGTGACCGCTGTCGATTGCATGTTAACATGGCGCGCTGTACGCGACAACTGTACTGCGCTTGTGCCTGTACTACTTCTCCTCATGGTTTTGTTACGCCAAATACAAATGAAAATAAAATGATTATTCTCCAGAGAGAGTGAGTTTGTGTGTGTGTGTTTGTGTGTGTCAACTCTTTATTGTCGACATGCAAAGACACATGTAGGTGGGTGATTTTTCTGAAGTAACAACTGTTAAATAAAAAACAAAACAAAAACAACAGTTGTCTAAAACAAGGGGAGAATACATTTGAAGGATAGCTGAATCCCAACCCATCTTCTTCATCATCACCATCAACATCATCATGGTTGACGAATACACTAACTGGTGGATTGGTGACAATGACAGTTGGCTCAATGTCGTTTTGATAATGTCTCCGTTGATGATAGTCTTTGGGTTGGCACTTATTGCTTACAAGGTCTATAGCAAACTGTCATCCCCAACATCAAACATCTACAAACCATGTTCCCACGTTCTACATTCTCAACAAAGCACTGTGTACGTTCCCACAACATGCGCCTTTGACAGATGTGATGAGGTGAATGATGAGCACAGTCCTCTCCTTGATATCAAAGACGCTTCAGTGCTTTGAGTTGTGAACACAGCAAAATAAAATAATGAACACAGAAGTGGTAGAAGGCAGAGTAAGTTGACTAACTTGTGTGTAATAGCCATGGTTGGTTTTTAGTGTAACGCGAAGAAAAAAAAATAAATATATTTCTCACTCCCAATGTCTCAACAGAGAGAGTCATCGGCAAACGGGATGTGACACCGTCCAGAGCCATGATGTCCCAAGTAATCAACAGGCTGACCTGGGAAAGTTCTTCTTTCAACAAACCTCACATGCTGTTTATACCATGCCTGTGTTTACGACAATAAAAGACACTTTGACTCAAAATAAGTGTTTGGATGTTTATTAGCAGAATCATCAACAGCACATTGGCATAGCAATCATACAATCGTACGTGTGAACTAGTGAAAGGTAGTCTGCTACATCTTCCCCTTTTCCTAACACAGCAAATAAATGCAGTACTACAAGTTGTACGTAACTGAGGTCATAGTCAATGTTATGACAATAGTTAGGTTGTGGCACAAAGTGGTGTTGGTAGGAGAGAAACAGGTGTCATCTCAGACATGATCAGTCCTCTGGTCCCACTCATTCGTCCGTTTGTATACGGTGCATCGGTGCATCGGCGTACAGCTGAGCCAGGCGTAGAGTTTTTGCTGCAGCAACAGTTTTCGCACATTTCTTGGACTTCCCGCAGCCTAGAGTCAGAGGACATAAGTGATGTTAAGTGTTGTAGACTAACATGGTTTGGAGGTACAGTGCCTACGATGTATGTAAGACAAAAAACAAAAACAACCTACCGTTCACACTTATGTTAATCACACCATCATAAGCATGTAGTTGAATATTGACTTCACAACGGTACACGAAATATTTGGTTGCGCGCCTTTCTTGCTCACTGTACATGGGTAGGGGCCATCCGTTCTTCTGACATAGCTCCTATGAAACAAAGCCTGCAGTTAAAAAGTGCCCCTTTCACACACACACACACACACACACACACACACACACACACACACACACACACATTTAAATGCAAAATCACAAAGGACATGATCACTTACTTGCAGTTGGCCTATGAAATTCACACTACCATCTCCACCTATGACATTCACACTACCATCTCCAGTCAGAGTCTGAGACTGACTTTGCAGGATGTCACTGTTTGAGTCCATGTCAAACGGGTTTATGAGCACCGACAATTCTTGCACAGCCTGAGCTAATGCTGCTGTGTAAATGTTACCAGTTTCCCACGCTTTGAGTTTATAGCTGAGATGGAGTGTGCATATCATCTGATATGTGTATCCAAGTTATGCTGAGCTGTTAAGCAGACACGAAGGTGGGTCTGGATGTAATCTACATTTATCCGACCGGTGCCATTCGGTCCAGCTGACACGATGTTATCCTGGTGGTATCATTCGGTCCAGTTGACACGATGTTATCCAACCTGTGCTGCTACGTGAACACGGGGATGGGTCTGGATATCATCTGATACGTTTAAATAGCCTGTGCTGTTCTGTTCAGCTGATGCGAGTGAGTTTATCCAGCCTGTGGTTGCTGCTGCTGGCTGATGTAAATTCTTACATAGAAGGCTCTTGGTCTACTGGAGCGAAACCGTACAATCACCAATTGCATAGCATAGAACAGCATGATGGCCGTGCATAACATCGAGACAATTCTAGGCTGCGAGGAGCCTGAGAAAGCAACCGATGGTTTCATTATCTATGATGGTTCAGTGTACTTGGACATAATAGTCAAGAACCTCAGGAACCAGGGTTTGGTCGTGACGAACACATACAGAAATGTGCAGATTGACGGTACTCTCACCAGCGTAATTCGTCCAAACTTGTACAAAAGACGGGCTTATCAGTGTACCCCAGATGACAAGAGTGAATCGTCCGGCACGGATCTGGTCATATCCAGAGATGCTACCAGTGTTCGCCTTGGGGAGCTTGCCTATATGTCATCAAAGGGCAGAGTTCTCATATCCAGGGGAGCATCGGTGGAATTCAAGGAAGGCATCGAAGACGGACTGGGTTTACACTATGACACTGAGGGCAACGGCGTGGTCATCTACACCCACAAGGACGATCCTGATATCAGTTCGCACGGTGTATTGGTCATAGCGCCTAATTTCATACTGGCCCAAGATGAAGAATACAACCCAGTCCTGGATATGAAGGAGAGAAGCGGCTACACTGAGCTAAAACTTGACAAGACAACCGATGGTGGGATTATAGAGAATATCCACGTCAAGGGCTCCATGATCATCAACTACTGCATCAATTTGGACAAATACTCGACAAATTCCCCAGGTGGATGGTTCTATGGCCAACATTCAGGCGAATGGTTCCAACCACCCAACAAAGCGATGACACTCGACAAGCAAGCGAGTGAACTTGGCATTGTTCAACCGGGCGATTTAGTGATATCAAGGGGAACCGCTTCTGTGCTGTTGCGCTCAGACGGAGGGGTTGTCTCCACTGGGGTTGTAGCAGTTTTACTACTGCCAGTCCGTAGTAGTGGGGATAATCGTGATGTAAAGACCATAGTTGTCTTTCAGTGACTCTCTTGAATGCTTGCTTACCTGTGACACTCTGTCAGCTTCACAGAAGAAGATGTGTTTTTTTTATTGCATTGCATTGTATTGTCCTTTATATTTAAGAAAGAAAGACCATGTACAATCACAAGTAAACACATGATGTAAAAAAAAAAATAAAGTGCAGTGTTTGGTAAGGAAAATGTCCAGTGTCATTCTTACACCAAACCACCCAACCCTCTCCCGCCTTTCATACAAACACAAGACAATTCCACATATCAGGTAGGGTTTTTATTGATGACTCACAAGATAAAGGGGATACATACATACATACATACATACATACATACATATGCACATACACAATACAGATGTGTTGCTGTCTTTATAACATTTTAGAACGCCTCTTTGAGTAAAGTGGGAGCATAACTCCACCACCACCACTACCACCACCACCACCACCACCACCACCACAAAAATACATGTATCCTATCCCAGCTGAGAGTACAGTGCACCAAGCCATGAGCACAGCTACAGAGGTCCATAAGGCTGCGTCACTAGCAAACCCTGAAAGCCATCCCCCGAACGTGATCCTGTTAGCCGTCATTGCATCGTACCGTTTATCAATGTCTCGTATGCTTCTCGTGATATTCTCCAAGTCTTCATGTACGTCAACAAGCTTTACGCTGGTGTTTATGGCCTGCAGTAGCTTCGTTTCAGACAATCCCGGTATGCCGTCCTTCAATAAATCTGCAAAAGACATAGGCCCGTCCGATATGTGGGGTCTGGAAAACGGCTTGAGCGGAGGAGACTCAATCTCCACTGCAGCTGACCCTTGCATCCAAGTGACTTTCTTTTTCTCATAGCAAATACCTCGGTGACACGAGGCACATACCGTCTTGCACTCTTTAGGATCCTTGACACACCCGAGGTACCTCACGTGAGGCTTGGGCTTGTAACAGTACTTGCCGTAACACTCTGACGGCTCGTAATACTGGCCGTCTATCAGCCACACTTTGTAGTCGGGCCAGCAAGGGAGTCCATCCGTGCTCATTTTGGGCATGGGTATGATCCCTCTGACTACGGTCTTGTCGACAACTCCAGGTGCAGAGTGTACTATGAAAATCTTTCTGTCTTTGTACAGGGCCGTGCCAACCGTCGGGAACTCGGATAACCCGGGGTGCTCTTGCATGATCGCCAGGCCGCTGGGACAGCTGCCAGATCGCTTTGACGCTATCTGTCTCAGACAATTTTCCACTCCTCTGGCCATGAACTTGGTGTGCATCGCGGCTTGTGTCATCTGATGGGTGACACTCTGCATCTGCGCGTACCACATTTGATAACTGGCCATGACTGAGAACTTGGCGTTGGTGTCACGCAGCGCAGCCTCCGTGTTCCTCATCATGGCGTCCCTCATCATGGCAAAGTTACTGTTCACAATTTCGTTGTTCTTTTGTATCTGCTTCTCCTGATCGTCGATCCTACCGTTGACCAGGGCTATGTTGGTGTTGAGTTTGTTGCTCACTTCCACCGACTTGTTCATTACGTAGACGTACGAATTCTTCAGCTCATCCATTTGATTCTCTATATTGTCTATCCTACCGGAAAGGTGATACGCGTACGCCAAGGCTGCCCCTCCTGCCAACACCCCAAGAAACCTCTTGTGTCTACCAGTGCGCCCCCCGTCTACTCTTCTGTCTAACCAGGGGAGGGGCGCTCTGTCAGGCAGCTCGTACATCCTAGCCTTCCTCTCCTGTACGGCCAACTCCTCGAGACCTTCCCTCATCAAGTCGCCGGCTCTGCGAGCGTCATTGATGATCTCGTGTGCAGAGTTGCAGAGTCTGCCGTAGTCCTTCCTGCAACTGCTGTCACCTCCACATATGGCAATCAGACAGGGCCGTAGCGCGCTTACGTCGTAATTCACACAACTGACGTTCAGGTTGATGTAGTCTATACCGGGGGTGAAGTTGGAGACGAAATAGAGCGCTTCGACCGGTTTCACTATCACCCCGTGTTCAGCTTCGACCACCGGTTTGTCGACCGTGTACCCGTCGTCCACCGCGACCACGTTCATGCTGTGTGAGGTCTCCCCTGTGTTGTACGCGGCACACACCTTGTTCACAGGAGGCACGTACTCTACGACATTTTCCGAATCCAGGATGCCTACCATGTAGTGGTTACGGTCCGTTGTGGGGATGAGGGTGTTGATGTTGATTGCGAGTTGGGGTGGTTTCGTGGAGACGATCGCCTTGGTGCTGGGCTCTCCCGGGGTGCACGACTCAAGCTTGTACAAATTGCCTACGTAGATTTTATCGTAGCTGGTACTGTAGAGCTCTCTGTGGGGCTCTTTGAATATACCGAGCGCCCCGTGAACGGCTATGAGCCCTGGACACACGACCATGTTACTCAAACCTATGGTGTACCGGGGGTCCAGGCAGTTGTTGGACCCGGACGCGGGGTCTTTGTACTGGTTCTCGGGAATGTTGATGATGACTTCTTCCAGCTTCGCCACATCCGAGACACTGCCGGCAGAGCGCTTGCTTCTGCCGCGCGCTGACCCAGATGACGCTACAGTGGTGGATATGCCGGCCGCTATCTGCTGTTTCCTCCAGTCCCTCAGCCTGTGTACTGCCGATGTAATACCCAGTATCGCAGGTGTGTCGGAGCGAAGACCCCGTCTGAAATCGGAATCGACCGGGGCAATGACAAATTGATTGATGCCAAACGCGACCGCCACCAGCTCAGGAAAGCGCTTGAGTGTCTCGAACGAGGTCGACGTGACGGTTACGTTCACCGTAATGTTCCTAGCCCAGACGGTGACAATGGATCCGGAGCAGCACTTTGTGTTCAGGTCCTCTTCACATTTTAACACAGTGTTTGTTTCCATGTCGGCCAGCGAGAGCTCGCCGGTTATCTCGCTCAGCTGCGAATCTCTATCTTCGAGAGGACTGATCTTCAGTCCCCCAGTAAGAGACAGCGTAAAGATTATCTTGTTGGCCCTAACTCCTTGCCTTAGCAGAGTCAAGAGGTACGACATGACCCCATCGGAAGAGGAGCTGGCGGCGACGGTTGTGTTACTGTCAGCGTTGTGATCGTCTCCGCTGCTCCCAGACACCCACATGTTCTGACAATGTCCCGGTCGATTCATGTCGACCAACCCCTGGGGTGTGATGAAAGTATCGAACGCGGTGAGCTGTGAGAAGTCAATTTCGTCCAAGAGTTTCTCGGATCTGGGCAGTCTCAGGAAGAGTTTCACCGCACTCTTTCCGATCAGAGCCCGAGCAAGCGCTGCCGCCACCCGGGTGAAATCTGTACCTTGCCAGTTTTCGCGAGAGCACCCGGTCGTGCCCCAGTCGGTGGCGTCCAACATGATGGCTGTCGAGTACGTGGATACTCTAACCTTAGACAGCGTTTCGGCTACGCTCTTGACGATGGCTGGGAATTGACGGTTTGTGGTTGCCACAGGAAGGAGACACTCGTCAAGTGAGACCTTCATGATTACATGACCAGCATCCGCCACCGTATAGAAAGTGGCTACGTCAAGTGCTACCGAAAGATAATCTGACTTGTAGACAGCTTTGTCCAAAGATATGATTGTTGCGTCACAGGATGAAGGTACGAGAAAGTCCCTGATCTCTGTCGAGGTGGGCTTGTAGACAGGATCCCGATTCTTCAGACTCGACGCGCTCGAGACTTCGCAGATTGCAATGGGCGCCGACGCGGCACTGTCTGCGTTGGTTAGTCCCACTCGAGGAGTTCTAGAGTTGTCAATGCAGAACCTGTTACCTTCTGACACAAAACAATGGTCGCCTAGTTGTGTGTAACAGACACCGATGGACTCAGCATCTCCCAGTCCCACGTAGGAGAGCACACAGGCATAAGGGGAGTTTCGCATAGTCAGGACATCATCCGCGTCCGGCCATTTTCTTCTCTCAGGGGGTGAATGTAGTGTTCTCCTCAAGAGTTTGAAAGCTGCACACTGAGGATCAGGCTCGCAGTCAGACATCGGGTCCTGGCTGAAGTAATAGTCTCTATTACGTGGCTTAGCATGGAGCAGAATCGATATCTTGTTCAAAGGGGTATTTGTAACAATGCGGTCCGAACACTTGAACCCACCTGGGACCGTGAGACAGGAATACCTGTCTAACTTTTTAACATAGGCACCGAGTAAACCTTCGGCCTCGTTCTTGGCCGTATCACCCACCGAGTGATGGAAAGGTCTCCAGTAAGCAATGATCTTCCCAGGACAGTAGTGTGTGCACATGTCATCTGTGAGGTTGGCGTAGTCCACAGTCAAAGCAAAGCCACCGAGGCTCGTACCATGACACCAACCACTCTGTGTATTGCATGCGCTGATATCAATCCAAACATATGGAGCGTAACCGTAAGGTCGGTTGTGTTTGACAGGTGAGCACATGAGGCATGGCAGCCACGAGAGTAAGACCAGGAGCTTCATATGTGCCGACACGGAGAGGTGGTCTATTGTTGTTGTTGTTGTTGTTGTTGTTGTTGTTGTTCCACCGCTTGTATGATGATGATGATGATGATGATGATGAAGAAAAAGAAGACGATGATGTTGATGTTGATGATGCTAAAATATGATCAACAGCTCAGGTCACACTTCTACTATAGTACCTTAGGGAAAAGAGTTACAATAGAGGATTAGTCACAGGACCTCTTTCCTTTTCATTGTTGTGCTTGTATTTCATCAACGTCTGCCATGTAGACGCCAGGCCCATGAACTGCTTAACGGCATCATTGTGAACCTTGGCAACATCCTGGTCTGGGACAAGAAACGGTCTACCCATGTGCGTTCTAATGCGGTGCAGTATACAAAGAGACGTGTCGTTCGCCAACGAGTAGGACCTGCTTAGCAGGTCGACAGACATGTTCTGTATTACCTCAATGACATTGTCATCCTTTACGGTGTGGGCGAGATGGATATTGACTTGCTCCTCTGTGAATTTGTGGTTGTAGGAGTCGAGGTAACCCTTCACCTCGTGAGGTTTAAGCACTTTGATGGAGTCCAAAGTGTTCTGGTCTAATTCACACAAGAGACACCCGGTGTCCTTGTCACACTGTACTTCGACTATGGAGGGGTGTTCGTGAGCACTTAGGTTCATGTAAAGCATCGGATACTGTTTTTGTATGAAGCGATCATTCTCGCTGACAGTGTTGACGTTGTGATCCTGTTGCTGCTCCCCGGGCTCGGGGAACATGTGGAATATGGCCTCAGACGCCATTGCGGGCGAAAAGCCTTGTTTCTTCGATGTAACCCGTCGCGACACCGAGGCTTGATTGTCCGGCGTGTTAGGATTACTAAAAGAAACGATCGGTCGTGTCACTTCTTGTGAACCTCGATCAGTGCCACTGACAGCGATTCGATTCCTACGAATACAAGGTTGTTCGTCCACGTCGTCGTCGTCGTCACTATCGTGGTCACCGTGCTGAGTTCTCGTCCTTTTGTTATTTCGAGGTGTTGTTTTGGGTAGGCAGTTTAGAACAACCTCACGCGATGAATGTTGTTGAGAGGAATACCAAGACATTAAAGAGGACGAGGAGCCAGAAGCCAAAGGGGAGCCGGAGTCCAAAGAAGCGTATTTGCTCATTGTCGGCTTCCGATGGCAACGACAATCTTTCTAAGGCCGTAGCAGGATTTATCGAGAGTGATAAGTTCACAGTATGTGGAGGGCTTATCACAGCCTGTGGGTTACTACGTGGGGGTAGCCACTGTGTATTCCGTACACCAAGTTCCAAGCACGTGATTGTCATAGTAAACAGTGAACATTGTAAAATGTGTAAATGTGCGTCTGTGCAAGAGAATGATTTTGACAACATTAGGACTAGGGCGTACTTACGTGGAATGTTTCAGCTGAAGCTGTCGGACACTGTGAAGCTATCCGAACTGATATCTGAGCTGACACGCACTCAAAGGGGCGACGATGTCGACGCCGATGCCGATGACAGTCACACCTTCCCGTTCACCGGCACACCTCCCTATTGTACAATAGAGAACGTGAAACACATTTCCAGTGTGGCACTCGAGAAATTGATTGAGTTCGACAAAGAGTTTGTGTGGGGAGATAATCTGATATTTAACACAACGGTGGTGGGATAGGCAAGCTGTATATAACGGTGTCTTTAGATAGATAGATAGATAGATAGATAGATAGATAGATAGATAGATAGAGTCCTGATGTCGTCAAGTGACATGACCAAAAAGGGTGGTCGGGTAGGACCTGTGTTTTGTACGAAAGACCAGCACGCGTTTGTAAAAGTGTCCACTGAGGACAAGAAGAGAGCCGTTGTGAACATGAACACCATGACTCTGGTCGACTATGCCGATAGTTGTGAGTACCCCGAAGAAGGGACTCTGTGTTCAGACCAATCTTTATTTGTGCCGATCTTCTGCAAGGAGTGCTACGGTACCAACGAGGAGGATTACAAGGAGGCGCTGGCTAGTATAGTTTCATGCAACGGTGACGACAACAAGTTCCTTGTGGGGATGTGTAGCGTGTTCGGAACCGAGCAGGGTGAAGTGTACCCAGAGTCAAGGAAGGATTTTTTTGTGGGGAACGACATGGCGTACTCTGGTGGGTGTCACCCGCAGCCCGGTAGGGCCGTGTTCTTACACAAAGTCAAGCAGGGCATTGGTCAAGTCAAGCAGGACATTGGTCGCGTCAAGTGTTACTGGCACGTTCACAGTAGATCTGCCGAGAAAACATTCCTGTACTGCTGCGTCGAGTGCGACAACAACAAGTACACCAACGGTGTCTTGGACTCGGATACGAGCATGGGTTTCAGCCTGGGCACGGTGGGAGATAACAAGAGTGGTCCCATTACGGAGGAATGTAGTTTAGTCTCTGTGCCGATGAGACCGGGCTGCTTTTGCACACTGGTTACAGGTACAGATCTGGCCCAAACGATGACGAGAATGGGCTTCACCACACTCAAAGACTCTGTCCTCGATGCAGGCATCACCATGAATGACAACGTCGAGGTTTGTGATAAACCCCAGAGCGAGACGGACAACATCGAGACGCAGACTATCACGGATACTGTTGAATCGCTGAGGAAGGCCGTGTTACATCAGGCTGCAGACATGCAAGTGCTCAAGGATGTATTAGAGGCAATCAAGGTTCAAAATAGCGTACTAACCCAGAGACTGAACCATCCCGATGACCCAGACACACTTTTCACAATGCAGGGCGCTAAGGATTTCACAAAGCGCACTGGGGTACAAACTAAGCTCTGTGCTGGTATTAGACCTACTGACGAAGACGCTAACACCAGGGTAACGGACAGTACAGGGCACCGTACAGTACCTAAAGCTGATACTGAAATGGCCGCTACCCAGACACAAATTGATGATCTGATCAAACTCTTGCAGCAGCAGCAGCAGCAGAAGCAGCAGCTTCACCAGCAACCAGCTCTGTCTCAACAACAACTGTCACAGGCGCAATTGCTACAGAGTGGCATGCAGTCAGCCTCCATGCAACATTTCACACAACCTCAATATCTGTTTAATCCGCAGCAGCAGCAGCAGCAGCAGCAGCAGCAGCAGACCGGGCAAGGTTTCTTCACGGGGCATGCTGTCTACAACCCGAGCAGAGTGTCAAATGATGTGTCGTATGAGCGAGGGACTCTTACCCAAGAGCAAAGGAGGACGATAGCAATGGAGTACAACAAGGAGGAATCTGAGAGACAAGCAGCCTTGCAGAAGGAGCAAGAGAAGATGCTCGATTCAATTAAGGCTAGCGTAAGAGACGTAATACTAGAAGCGCGTAGTTCGGTTGCACAAGACTCGTCATCGAATAACTTCAACATGGACACGTTGCTGAGTTTGGCGAGAGACACGCCGTATAAGCGTGTACGCAAGCAGACCAAGGATGATCAGTGTTCCAGGGACATCCCTGCGCTAGTGAAGGAGTTGAGTGAACTTACAAAACAAATACAAAGCAGCGGATCGAACAAGGACAGCGGTGAGGTCACGATGGACACGATGGACACGACGGACGATGTAACGGTTACAACATCCCCATCGTCCACCAATGTCAACAACCAATGTCAGCTGTCTGCACAACAGTCTGTACAGCAGCAGTCCAATACAGCTGTGACAAACAAACAACAAGCTGGGTATCACGTACCCAGCGGAAGCGGCTCACTGAAGACTTCAGCTGCTGTGGCAGATTTCATCTCAGCGGTTGTCACAAAGATGTGACCTCAGTGTGTTACCCTGTGTGTTTAGCTATGATGATGATGATGTTGATGTTGATGTTGATGATGTTGATGTGTATTATTGTAAAGAAATAAAGGAATCACAACAAAAGACAAAACACATTTTGGTCTCCTCTTTATTCAATGGATGGGATATAATGGGATTGTAATCAAGAGTGTGGTGGGCTGTTCCTGTAAGCAAGACACTAACGACACATGTTCCATGCGTAACCACAGCCTAGATTTGCTTAGAGATCAGCTGTGACCAACTATGGCTTCACCAAAGTCGATTTGCTTCATGCTCAATGCACAGCCCGTGTTATCTGTCCGCCGGCATGGTTCGAGTACGAAGCACCTACCAAACGACGATGGTCATGATAGTGACGTGATGTCATCAGGGGGGATAGGGTTTAAGGGACAATGGAACAGTCTGGCCCTCGGTGACCTCGATTTCAAATACGTACCCTCTCAACTGTTTGCCTCGGATACCTCACACGGTCTTCGAGTTGGGGATGTGTGTGTAAGACTCATGCCTGTCATCAGTCAGTCTGAGGAATACTCGTCGATCGTTGACCTGTACAACACGTATATCACGAAGGGGAGTGCTATGATAGCCAGGACGTGTATAAACAGCTACACCGGCACCGAGGAGCTGTGCATTCCGGCGATCCCTATCCACGTCTTTGTCTCGGAATGGAACAAAACGCTTCACCAGTTTCACACTATGATCAGGTGTGACAACATTGGCGGCGGGTACCATACTGCGCGTCATAAACCTCGCCTGACCGTGGTATCGAACGTGACCGAGATCACTCTCAAAAACGTACCCATTCTCAGTGACCATCTGTGGTTCGTGTTACACTCTATTGTATCCAAACCCTCCATGGTCAAGCAAGTCCTGCAGCTGATAGGCTCCATCGCGTCAATTTCAGGTACTATGTGTCACACGGGCGAAGTCGAAAATGTGGCCATGGACAAGGGCGATATGCACGCTGTGAAACTATACCTGATAGCGAAATCCGTGCCGAACACGGGAAACAATGTCACAGTTCTAGGAGACGAATCCGGTGCAACTCTAGGTCTAATCTGGGTTGCGCACGAAGAGGAATTGTACGACTACCTGCGCAACGACCAAGACTGCTACTACTTGTGTATCGGTGCCGAGGCCGGGAACACCTTCAGGTGCAATGGGTTTTGTGAGTGGCGCTATTATAACAACAGCATCTTCAACAGGATGACCACGATCGGACACGAAACTATTTCAAGGTTTAATGACACAATGCTAGCTGGTGACACGGGAGACTCGGCTAGGCTGATAACAAAAGGACCGTAGTGTATGGTGTATGGTGTATGGTGTTTTTGTTTTTTGTTTTACTTTTGCTTTTGTTTGTGTTTTTGTTCTGGGGGATTTCAATGCACAAGAGACCAATCCTCGCTGTATGTCACGTTCATACTAAGGAAGGAGACATGTTACCCAGAAAGTTTTTACCGGACCAAGACCTGATCCTGTGTGCCTCTCTGAACAGGACTATAATGACTACAAATATTCACCCCCTGTACCTACCTCCCGTCGTGTGCTGGATGAATCGGACCAGTGTGCAAGTGCAACGTGTCAAGGGTGCCATTTTCAACGTACTCAAGGTCACCTCGACAATTCTAATTGGCACCACTCTCCTTTTGCACACCATCAGATTGTGGAACATGTTTGCGTGGGGTTTATTGGGGACATTGTGGTCTCTGCTGGTATGTATCACCTTGATCAGCGGTTCCAGGTTGACCATCCTAAGCTTGGAGAGACGAAGCTGTCTCAGTAGCACCGGCGTGATGGTCAACCCGATGACAGGCGTATCCCTTTCCCAGAAAGTCACCATGTTCACGTTATTCCTTGCCACCTATATTCACATGTTGGCGTACTACCAATTTTGCAGCAGAACCAAGGTTGTGCGGTGGGTCGAATGCTCCGCTAAACGTGGTCCGTCTCTCCTCCCAATTATAGAATGTACGGCGTTTGTGTTCGTCTGGATTAACACAATTGGCTTCATCAGACTGCTTCGGCCAAATTAACACAATGTTGTCATCATGGTGCCAAGCTACTCGGTTGTACTTTATCTTCATGTCAATGGTATACCTGTCGTACGACCTGACACGAGGGCGTCTGACGCTAACGAACTGGCTGACTGGGTACAAAATCATATTCTTGGTTGCAACCGTCAAATCTATCGTATCGTATGTACACTTGGAATTGAACATTCTACTTGAGAGGACCAGACAGTTGCAGTCTTCGGCCCTCTCGACCACCACTAAAGGCGAGGTGTTTGCACTGTACAGGGAGGAGAGACTGTCCGACTACAGCACAGAGTCACGTTACAGTAGGCAAGCGTTTGGACACGGCGAGCAGATACTGTTTAACCCGTATGACCAACACCACCCGCCGCCGGTCTTCTGGTGTAGTCTCATGATGTTATTGATCCTATACAACACGGCACATCTTGCTCTAGTTCCCTTGTCACATATATCGCCTCTACTGTTTGGCACACCAGCATACATGCTCTACTGGGTAGCTATAAGAACAAACCAGATGATGTTACAGTGCTGAACAGGGGTTTTCATGTTATTAAGGACCGAGGCTAATCTGTGTTGGTAAAGATGGACGATGGTCTACTTGGATCGAGAGTCGGCTCTCATCACCACCAGCACCACCGCGGCGGGCACGTCGAATGTGTTTCACCACCGGAGAAACGTCTGAATCGGTGTATTACTGTAAGCCTCTGCTTACTGATACCAGTGAACATTGTCCTGTGGATTACTAGACTGTGTTTCCACACCCGTGCCCTAGTGGAGTAAACGAGTAACAGAAGTCGATGGCTATTTGTGACGGGGAAAGCTGGTGGATGAACCTTTTGAAGGATACGCCTGATGATGAACAACAACAACAACAACAACGACAACGACAACAACAATGCTATGGATATCAAAATGCTGATAGCTGGTGGCTCGACATGGGAGACGATAATCTCCCCATCGCCTGTCAGCTACGGTCTCAGTGGTGGATGACAGGAGACAGAGATAATGTTGTAGATACTGACATGCACAACTCGTCACCAATCACATCAACGACCTCTGGGACTGTGGGTAGTAACCCGAGTGTAGAGGTGAACCCCCCTACCCCTACTGTTGTATTCGACCACAGCAGACCGTCCCTTCTCGACGCATCTAGCATGCTTCAGCTGAATGCTAATAAGGTTGAGACTGTGATCCGCAGCAGCATACAGGCTACGAGTGGACTCAAATGTGTCAAGAAGAGTAAAGATATCTCTTTTGTAAACCCTGAACGTAGACACAAAAAGAAAAGTAGTAGTAGTAGTAGTAGTAGTAGTAGTAGTAGTCTTTCTTAGGTATATTCTTTCTTGGGTTATGTTTGTCTTCTTTTTGCGTTGAATTTCTTTTGTGTTTTTATGTACTGTGGCAGCAAATAAAAAAAAGCAACGTACACACAATACATGGGGCTACAGTTTCTTTATTTCCACATCTTGTACAGACACAGTCAATGAAAGAAAATCAACAACACAACACATATGATAAGGGAGCATTCCCCATCGCCGTGAAAGCTCTCACATGAGCCATCTGTTCATATTAAGCTGGGCCATAAATCTATCGCCGGTCTTGATTGTGTTGAAGTTGTAGCCATTGCATGCTCGTATCACCTGTCCTCCTGCGAAACCTTGTACACTTTCCACAATAGTCATAGCATGCCGAACCACTGTCCTGAGAAATTTCTTAACACTGTCGGTCTCCACAATGACACTGACTGCCATTGCGTCAAAGTCGGAGTTGACAGCGGTCGCCGCAGCCGCCCTTACTGTGTCTTCAACTTCATGATAATCAGCCCCATTGGCCACTAGCGTCATCATGGACAGTATACTCTGAGGCGTGTAAGGCGAAATCAGTTGAAAGACGTCAAACGCCTGCTCGTGCTTGATAGCCTGTATTACCTCCTCCACAGGGTCTCCACCAAACTCGCAATTCACCTTTCTGGTAGCCAGCAGTCCTCCCCAGATACCCTTGTTCACCGACATGTTGTAACCTAGATCGACGACCACGTCGCTTTGAGCTACCACATCGTCGTGGCTGGGCAGCTGGACTGTGAAACGGTCCCCCTGCTTCAGGGACTCGCATCCCGTGTTGATCAGCTCCACTTCGTATAGTTGCGGGGTGTTCAGGAAGGGTCTATTCATAATGGAGCTACTTGCTGCGCAAACTGCCACTTCCTTCAGGTTTCTTATATAGTCTGCGCTCAGTCCGTGTAGCGTAGGCACATATGAATCGGCATACACAAAGTGGAACAGGCCACCGGGCAGGTAGTTTTTAGCAGACTCGTATTTGTAGCATCCGTAGGGGACGGTGGTGGTGCAGCTCCGACGTTCGCTCAGGTTGTGGGTGTATGTGCGAATCATTTGATGTATTCTGGTGGATGACATGATGACTAGATAGATAGATAGATAGATAGATAGATAGAGTTTGGCTCGATTGTAGCACACGCAGCGCTAGTACGGCAAAGTGTCAGTCAGTGGCGGAACAGGAACCACTCGGCTTGAGATGGAACTTGGCAGGTTGGGAAGTAGGGTATGTTGGGTACCTTGAGGACAAGTGCCACTGCTGTGAGGAGTTCTAGAAGGATAGGAGCGTCTTCACTGTTGAGCCTCAGCAACCTTAACGTAAGCATGTTAAGATTTGCGTCTGACAGCACGCCGAATGTTTGTGAAAACCAAGGACACCACTTCAGAATGATGTAAGAATTGAGATCGTCTTGTGCACCAGCCTGTGGTGGTTCAAGACTCTTGTCCGGTGGTTCAGTACAACTATGCTTAGCGCTGCTCAATAACTGCACTCGGTTAGGCTTATCCTCGTAGTCTTTGGTGAGTTCCGTTCTGGATTTGGATGACGTGAGGCATATGAGCTCCTCCAATGTCAGCTCGTGCCACCTAGCACCCACAACACTCATCCTTTCACTGTATGTACCTCTCGTGATTGGTATAGAGACCAAGAAAATAAATGAATCTTATGAGTCTGTGTGTGTGTGTGTGTGTGTGTGTGTGTGTGTGTGCATGCGCATGTCAAGGCAAATAGTTCATCTCCACCCTCTTGCGATAAGCCACCAGTCTGTCATCGTAAAAGGCGACGTGGCCGATGGTGTTAGCAAAGTTGCAATTTGTCATTTGTAGATTCTCTCTTTTCACCACCCTAGTAAGCGCAACGTACACCGAGGGCTTTATCGGTGACATGAAGAAATGTCTGGGTGGGTGGTAGAGCACTTGTCCGCGCACTGTGCAGCCTTGGCAATCGTACGTGTTCATTGCCAACATGCAAGCCAGCGGGTGTGTAGTCACCGTCCAGTTCATGTAGTTCCACTTAGAAGGGGTGACTTTGTACACGGTTCCGGTCTGCTCCCCTTTCACGTAGAACTCGTTGAACTGGCTCTCTCGTTTGAAGCGAATGTCTTGCACGACACCTTCTGTGTCCGCGATCGATGAGGAGCTGTCGCTTCGCTGTCGCTTCGTGCCCCTTTGCGTGCCCATTAAGGCACCAAATGTGGCAGACGACGTGTGTGAGTTTGCAACCTGTATACCATTGCAGTCCATGTGCCAGATCAGCCGCACCTTGCAGCCCACCCAGAGCTTGTCCACCCTCAGATAGTCCCTTTCCGTGGTGCGGATTCCCTTACGATATGGGGGCACTGAAAAGAGCTTGGGCAGCGCCTGAGAGGCCTGCTTCAGCACTTCGTACCAAGTGTGGTGTGACTTTGTACTCGACCGGTTCTGAGCAACACTGAGAAATTTGTCCCCGACCTTGGCCTTTGTCCTCACCTTGTTCATGTAAGCCGAGGTGTATGTAATCTGTTGTTGGTCCTGGTGGAAGATTCGCAGCTTATCAGGTTCATATTCGGGATTCATAACATCAGCCTCGCGGATAGACACCTGACTCCTGAATATGAGCTGAGACTCTTTCGTGACAGTGTTGAACTGAAGGTACGTCAAGGCTTCGGCGTAACTCGGCTCGGTAAACTGTCGCCTGTTGACAAAGAGTGGGGTCGAAGACGAGAGGAGCCCTTCGAAGCGCTCGGTTTCCCAAATGCGCAGATTAGATCCCACCGGTTGCAATTGTGAGACGCTGCCCGAGAAGACTATCAGAGGACCCTTATCGGGTCCGTAGAAGAGAGCCAGGCAACGCAACATCCTCTCAAATAGGTCAACGTTCAGCAGACCGTACTCGTCTACGATCAACACGTTCACCCCCAGGAACGGAGGAGCGTTCTCCATTGGGGCCAGTTGCGCGGGGGTTCTAGACACTCTCGACCGTTGGAAGATTTTACTGCATACTGCACACGACTCGGGTCTCAGTTGTCTACAAGAGTGTTTTCTGGTGACACGGTTATGCTGAACAAGGGACAGGTCAGACTGATGGAGTGTATTGAAACGAGAAATTTCGTTCCAATACTCTTTGCAGTACTGCTTCGTAAAGTCGTCCAATGAAAGCGTGCTGTCCAAGAGGTTCTTCTTGAGCCCCATCATCTTGTGGAATGTGTAGACGTGATCCAGTGAACACGATTCCATCAGATTCCCCGCTGCTTTGTTGGTCATTGCACTCACAATTACACTGATGTTCATACTCCGTAGTTTATTCGCCAGCAATGACAAGGCGTACGACTTGCCAGAGCCAGCGTCTCCACTCAGCAGAGCCAGCTTCAGGTGTTCACCCCGGGACATGTGCAACTTTACAGTCTTCTTCACCCACTCTTCCTGGCAGTATCGAGACATGGCCATCATTGCCTTTGTTCTCAGGTCGTCCTCTCCAGGACTCATTCTGGTGTCCTTAGACAGTTCATCAGCTCGCCGCTTCGCAGGCGCGCACATGTCTATGTCCATGTCAGTGTCCATAAGTCGACTACTATTACTACTACTACTACTACTACTACTACTACTACTACTACTACTGCCTCCCTCCCTTGTCCTTGTATATATATATATATATATATATATATATATATACAGTGCTACAGAGCAGCAGGTAGATTGCTTGACCAGGGTGAATTGAAAAGTACCTGCTTTTTAAGAGGTCCTGGTAAAGCACTTGTAGAAGCTGCAGGCTTGAAGGGGAAGTCTTGGTTACTCCGATGAACAGAGGTGGAGATCCTCCTCTCCTTACCCTGACCCTCGAGACCTCTGTTTTTCATGAATTCAGACAGGGACTGTTCCAGTCGGAGGGGGTCGCAACGAGAGCCTTTGTTGGCCATCTCAGTAGGTGTGCTGCTGACGATGTGAGGTGGTGCTTCAATCCCTTCCAGTACAGAGCGCAAGACTCTGTTCCTAATGGAATGTGAACCTTGTTGAGATTCTATCTGATTCACCACATCCAACCCCGCTGTGAGAGGCATGTACACGACACCTTGTGCAGCTCTCACTCTTTGAGCTCTCTCGCGTACACGCACGAACCCATTGTGAGCCCGTGACACGGTGTCTCTGAAGAGCGTCACGGACGAGCTGTACATGTTTTTGCTCGTGCAGAGGGCCATTGTCGTCACTCCTCCTTTACCTGTGCTGTTCAGAACATTCAGGAGTCCTGCTAAGACTTCGATCAGTGGAGCGTGCGCACCATACTCAAACAACAGCCACGCGAAATCCTCTGTGGTCACCCTGTCCGTAGATTTGTATCCGTTGCCATGCACGTGGGCTCTAGAGAACTCAAAGTGCTTTGCGTACCATTCGGGCTCAAGTTGACACAACATGATGTTTATGTTCTCTAACAATACGCTGAATCCCACCGCAAGTTTATCACCTACCCTCATCTCAAACAGCTTCTGTAATACCCCCACCGGAGTGACGGACTGACCGGGTGTAAACATGCGGTCCTCCGGTAGGGACACCGCAAGGTAATGTCTCCCTACCCAGTCCAAGTGAGGGTGGCGTGAGTCTTCAGTCGTGCACGTTCCACCGGTTGCTTCCTCAGCTCTAGCTGCGTCGATATTATTGGTAGTCCGGCTCTCTGACAGCTTCGTCCTCAAGGCTTCTCGCTCTTCGCAGGCATCCCGGAGAGCCTCTCTTGTGCTCTCCATCTCCTTTTTACACAACTCTAGTTCATATAGCGCGTGCCTGTGAGCATCGCTCAAGCGGTCGATATCAACAATTTTGCTTGCTGTATTTTCTACCGTAGCACCGTCTTCTGGCCCCGCTGCACCTTTTCCTCCCCATCTCACATCACGTCCCGAGTCCAACGCCCTTGTCTCACGGAGCGCCTCGATCCTCTGTACACGCTCAACATCGAGCGTCTTCTTGAGTTCCAGGATTTCACGTTTCATGTCTGCTATCATTTTTATGTGACAACAGTCATCGCACTGACCGGATGTCTCTTGCCGTGTCCGCTTTCGGCACAGAGATGAACTATTGCGTGTGCGGTGCGTCATTCTGCTGACCCACGTTTTACAGTGATAACAACTCCTCGGTAACCCAGAGACACAGTTCACACCAATAGAAACCACACACCACACTGTACATTATCCATGAGAAGACTTTTTATTGTGGTTAATAAACATCACACGGTTCATCGTTTCAAACACATTCAACGTGTAACACAGCCACGTGCAGTCAAGTTTTTTCAGGTCAATACATTTTAGATATTTTATTTCATATCATTCAATCATCTACATCCAACTGTTGCATACCAACCAGCTATACAACAGTCCAATGTTTGCGTACATGCCCAATCACACCAAGTTTCGGTTCTGTGCCTCATAGGCGGGGACTTTCCAAACCTCAAGATATATATATATATGTATGTGTGTGTGTGTGTGTGTGTGTGTGTGTGTATATATACAGTTGTCGTGCCAACTCCTTCACCATTAAACCAGGCAAACTAGAACCTATGTCACAAGACAAAGAACAACTATGAAGCTCCCCCTGGTACTCCTGTGTGTTGTGACATGCTCAGCTGCGATCATCAAGTACAATGTCAATTGTCCTAAGGGTTCAACAGTGAACATCCAGGCGCCTCGCATAATGTCCAAATACAGAGACTTCAAAGAACGTGCCTGTACTGCCTGTGGCGTTGTGACCTGCAAAGACACTAGACTCTTTGAAGGTAACAGAGTGAAAAGTGATCGTGACAGAATCATGACTGCCAGTCTGGAAAATCTGACTCTGAAGACCTACGGATCGGATAGAATTGACGTTTCCTACAAATGTACCAGAGGAGCTGCTGTCAAGAAGATACAGTGCTACACGAGCTATACCCTGAGAGAATGCCTGAGGTCCCAATGTGGCGAATGTAAAAAATCGAAAAACAAATGTGAAGTCTACGCCGGGGCTAGAAGGGTTAGCTACGGTAAGGTGGCTATATCTAAGGGCATCTATCAAGTTGAGACAAAAGCTTCGAAACTCGAAAAATTGAAGGACATCCTGGACAAGATCAAAAAACTTGCCACCTCTGACAACACTAAAGGGGTTGCGTCTGCTATCGGAGCCACAGTCATCAATAACAAATACAAGATCCTGAAACTGGCCAAGGTTGTCGGATTTCCTGAGACAACAACAAAGACCACAGATAACATTATTCGATTGGGCAATTCCTTTTACGTTCAAGATTTCAATGGAGGACTAAAGACGTTGGTTGACTTGATTGGTCGACCGCTGAGTGAGGAGGAAGAGCAGGTGATCAGTGGCGACGTGGGCGACTGTGTGATCGACTACGCAAAGCTATCAGCCGTCCTTGAGGCTGAGTGGGAGGATGTTATGAGAGGCACGGATCTGTACCACGATCAGCATGGATCGTGGGACAGATATAGCACACACATAGTTGTTGGTGGTGTTGTAATTGTATTGATGTTTCTGCTGACAGGCTTTTGTGTCTGTATGAAGAGACAATAAAGTAGACCACTCTTACGCATCGACGATAACCTGCCGGACGGGATATTTGAACTCACTGTGTTCATTTGCCCTGTGTATAGTTTTAGTTATAGATATGTATGGATAACCCCTCTCTTGCATTGCGTGCATTTGATTGACAATGACATTGGATGATTTGTATTGTGAATGTTGTTGTTACAAATGAAATAAATACATGATAATGGAAATGACAAACGTGTGTGAAATGGTTGCTCTGCTGTGGGACATGACTCACAATATAATCAAGATCTTTTTTTTTTTATTACCAACACAGTACATATAACAATTACATGTAGTTGACAATGACATTGGATGATTTGTATTGTGAATGTTGTTGTTACAAATGAAATAAATACATGATAATGGAAATGACAAACGTGTGTGAAATGGTTACTCTGCTGTGGGACATGACTCACAATATAATCAAGATCTTTTTTTTTTATTACCAACACAGTACATATAACAATTACATGTAGTTGTAGAATGATGATGATAAGGAAGGGTAGGATTTACAGTCACTGTAATTTGCAGTCCTTCTATTTCGCCTTTCTCCATTGCTGTAGCCGCGGTCACAGTCCCAAGCTGTGCCCGACTCCGTGTTGTCACTGTAACTCGTTACGCCTCGAGTTCCATCTCGTCCATTGCGGGAGCCGTGGTCACGGTAACTTGTTATACCTCGATGTTCGTCTACTCCACTGCGACAGCCACCGTCACGGTAACTTGTTATCCCTCGATGTTCGTCTACTCCACTGCGACAGCCACGGTCACGGTAACTTGTTATCCCTCGATGTTCGTCTACTCCACTGCGACAGCCACGGTCACGGGCTTGAGCTGTGCTGGACTCTGTGTTGTCAAGGTAACTTGTTATCCCTCGATGTTCGTCTACTCCACTGCGACAGCCACGGTCACGGTAACTTGTTATCCCTCGATGTCCTTCTACTCCACTGCGAAAGCCACGGTCACGGGCTTGAGCTGTGCTTGACTCTGTGTTGTCGAGGTAACTTGTTATCCCTCGATGTCCTTCTACTCCACTGCGAAAGCCACGGTCACGGGCTTGAGCTGTGCTTGACTCTGTGTTGTCGAGGTAACTTGTTATCCCTCGATGTCCTTCTCGTCCACTGCGAAAGCCACGGTCACGGGCTTGAGCTGTGCTTGACTCTGTGTTGTCAAGGTAACTTGTTATCCCTCGATGTCCGTCTCGTCCACTGTGACAGCCACGGTCACGGGCTTGAGCTGTGCTGGACTCTGTGTTGTCAAGGTGAACTGGCATCCCTCGATGTCCTTCTACTCCACTGCGACAGCCACGGTCACCGGCCTGAGCTGCGCTGGACTCCGTGTTGTCAAGGTGAACTGGCATCCTTCGATGTCCTTCTACTCCACTGCGACAGCCACGGTCACCGGCCTGAGCTGCGCTGGACTCCGTGTTGTCAAGGTGAATTGGCATCCCTCGATGTCCCTCTACTCCACTGCGACAGCCACGGTCACCGGCCTGAGCTGTGCTGGACTCCGTGTTGTCAAGGTGAATTGGCATCCCTCGATGTCCCTCTACTCCACTGCGACAGCCACGGTCACCGGCCTGAGCTGCGCTGGTCTCCGTGTTGTCAAGGTGAATTGGCATCCCTCGATGTCCCTCTACTCCACTGCGACAGCCACGGTCACCGGCCTGAGCTGCGCTGGTCTCCGTGTTGTCAAGGTGAATTGACATCCTTCGATGTCCTTCTACTCCACTGCGACAGCCACGGTCACCGGCCTGAGCTGCGCTGGTCTCCGTGTTGTCAAGGTGAATTGGCATCCCTCGATGTCCTTCTACTCCACTGAGACAGCCACGGTCACCGGCCTGAGCTGCGCTGGTCTCCGTGTTGTCAAGGTGAATTGGCATCCCTCGATGTCCTTCTACTCCACTGAGACAGCCACGGTCACCGGCCTGAGCTGCGCTGGTCTCCGTGTTGTCAAGGTGAATTGACATCTTTGGATTCAAGTCTACGCTGTAGAATCTGTGTGACTTCCGCTCCATAGAATTGCGAGCAGTAATGTACTCTTTAAGCAGTTTCTCACAGCGGTCTAAGCGTGAAAGTTGACGCATCAGATGAGAGTCATGCATTTGTCCTGTTTCTGTTAACATCCTCAGCACCCAACGCCTGAACTTTAACATGTATCGCTCTTGGTGATCAACAAAACTCATGGTTGACTTCACCACTTTCCGTAGTTGTTGCATAACCATGGATTTTTGAGGAGCCACGACGTCTCTTCTGAGTTGAGAACAATCAGGTTTGGGTACATCAGTCACATCCTTGGGCATTGTCTTATCCTGGGTCTCAGGCAGACGCTTTTCCCTGACAGTTATGTCATGCTGCGTGTTTGTGGGGGCAAACGTGACGGTCTTGATTCCACGTGAGAGTTTCCACCACCCTCTGTTCATCACAGGTGTTCCAATACGCAGCACAAAATGTTCGAAATCCGGCCTGTTTCTTAAGTCGGTTTCAATTTCAGCATCAGATACGTTTATGTCCACAGCATCAACGTTTATGTCCACAGCATCAACCTTGGATCCATTACCAATATATCGTTGGAATGAGTGTAGAGATTGTCTGGTTTTTTTGTTGACTACCCCAATAAGCTGGTCTTTGGCTTTAATAACTAAAGCAAACTTGCACAAATCAGGAGTCAATGCATCCTGTACATGACGTACATTGTCACTTGTGTAGCTTAGGCTGAAGCTGAAGCGGCAAATAGATCGAACCATATTGATGAATTTAAAAAAATACAAGACAGAAACTAACTGTGTGTGCTTGGTAAGATGCTATGTGTCTTTGAGTATAACCACTAAAGGGGATGGGGGAATGTCTTATATATTAGAGCCTGGCCAGTGTTGGGTAAGAGAACCCTGTTCAAGGGTTGGTGTAAACTGATACCTGGTAGGACATGGACGTGTCAGTTGGACCGTTGTGTAGATGATTGGACACAGACGTGTCAGTTGGATGTCTTTCGTTCCAACCGACACAACGTTATCCAGGTGGTATTATTCGTTCCAACTGGCACAATATTGTCCAACCATTTGCTTTGCTGTTTGCATGGGCAACCCTGTGTTGTTACTCGAAAACGGAGGTGGGTCTGGCTGTAATTAGATGATTGGACACAGACGTGTCAGTTGGATGTCTTTCGTTCCAACTGACACAACGTTATCCAGGCGGTATTATTCGTTCCAACTGGCACAATATTGTCCAACCATTTGCTTTGTTGTTTGCATGGGCAACCCTGTGTTGTTACTCGAAAACGGAGGTGGGTCTGGCTGTAATTAGATGATTGGACACAGACGTGTCAGTTGGATGTCTTTCGTTCCAACTGACACAACGTTATCCAGGCGGTATTATTCGTTCCAACTGGCACAATATTGTCCAACCATTTGCTTTGTTGTTTGCATGGGCAACCCTGTGTTGTTACTCGAAAACGGAGGTGGGTCTGGCTGTAATTAGATGATTGGACACAGACGTGTCAGTTGGATGTCTTTCGTTCCAACTGACACAACGTTATCCAGGCGGTATTATTCGTTCCAACTGGCACAATATTGTCCAACCATTTGCTTTGTTGTTTGCATGGGCAACCCTGTGTTGTTACTCGAAAACGGAGGTGGGTCTGGCTGTAATTAGATGATTGGACACAGACGTGTCAGTTGGATGTCTTTCGTTCCAACTGACACAACGTTATCCAGGCGGTATTATTCGTTCCAACTGGCACAATATTGTCCAACCATTTGCTTTGTTGTTTGCATGGGCAACCCTGTGTTGTTACTCGAAAACGGAGGTGGGTCTGGCTGTAATTAGATGATTGGACACAGACGTGTCAGTTGGATGTCTTTCGTTCCAACTGACACAACGTTATCCAGGCGGTATTATTCGTTCCAACTGGCACAATATTGTCCAACCATTTGCTTTGTTGTTTGCATGGGCAACCCTGTGTTGTTACTCGAAAACGGAGGTGGGTCTGGCTGTAATTAGATGATTGGACACAGACGTGTCAGTTGGATGTCTTTCGTTCCAACTGACACAACGTTATCCAGGCGGTATTATTCGTTCCAACTGGCACAATATTGTCCAACCATTTGCTTTGCTGTTTGCATGGGCAACCCTGTGTTGTTACTCGAAAACGGAGGTGGGTCTGGCTGTAATTAGATGATTGGACACAGACGTGTCAGTTGGATGTTTTTCGTTCCAACTGACACAACGTTATCCAGGCGGTATAATTCGTTCCAACTGGCACAATATTGTCCAACCATTTGCTTTGCTGTTTGCATGGGCAACCCTGTGTTGTTACTCGAAAACGGAGGTGGGTCTGGCTGTGTCACTTGGACCGTTGTGTAGATGATTAGATGTGCATGCACTAGTTGGACCGTTGTGTAGGTGATTGGACATGTACTCAATGTTGCGTAGCTGATTTGGGGGTTTCTGTTCGATCGGATAAAAACTGAGTCACGGTTTAATGAATGGTTAAGTCAGATATTGTTGGTCAATGTAGTTGAATTGGTTGGAGTTGAGCATTGGAAGTGGGTGCTTTGTACGCACTAGTAGCTTGCTTCCTCAGAGTAAAACCAGAGTCTACTTGAGTTGGCCATTGATGCCTCGTTCACCCAAAAGTCACAAGAAAAATCATTCTGTTGACACTCGCAGAATGGATGCTAAATCTGGTGAAGACTTTGCAGACTTTCACCTTCAAGGACATAAGCAAAGTCTTGTGTCACAGGTCACGCCTCGTTCACCCAAAAGTCACAGGAAAACCATTCTGTCCACACTCGCAGAATGGATGCTAAATCTGGTGAAGACTTTGCAGAAGTTCACCTACAAGGACATAATCAACAAACTGAACAATGACAGCAAAGGCGCTAGACGTAGAATATACGACATCATTCACTGTCTGGAAGGTATTGGCCTTCTCATTAGAAATGGCAAGCGATACGTGGTCAGTACGCAACAGCTGTGTCAGTTACAGACGGTCAGAAGATGTGCTTTGCACCAGTACTCCAGGAGTGTTTACCAGCATTTGCTCGCTCACCCAGGGAAGATTGATGTAACGGACCTGGCTTTGTTACTTAAAGTTCCACAACGCAGGATGTATGACATCTTCGGCACCCTGAGGACAATAGGTGTTGTCACAAAGACACACAGTCAAGGTTTTTACAAGACCACATTTGACACTGATTCTGACTCCTACTGGAAACAAGTTCTGGACAGAATCTGGAGCAATAAACCGGTAGACACATCGCCGGCCGTGTACACCGGTAGACCGATGTCGGCTCGTATCCACAAAAATCATGTAAACCCATCACCGGTAGTGTACATCGGTACACCGATGTCCGCTCATATCCACGGTATACCTGTAAGCACATCGCCGGTAGTGTACATCGGTACACCGATGTCCGCTCATATCCACGGTATACCTGTAAACACATCGCCGGTAGTGTACATCGGTACACCGACGTTCGCTCATATCCACAGTGAACCTACTGGAAACAAGTGTACTATTATCAGTGATAGCCATAACGATTCTGGAATTCAGTCTGTGGGTTCGGAGTCCAAGGGTGAACTAAGTAAATCCCATAGAAGTGACACGTGTATTACGAACATGGACTTGACAGCGGCGTTCAACAACACGCCAAGTGAGTCTCACAAAGGTGACACCTGTACGAACAAGGATTCGTTGGCAGCGGCGGTGGACTACGCCACACCGAGTGACTATCAGAGTGAATGTGCCGAGACTAAGGACCTGGGAGCCGGGAGCTCTCAGTTTGACCTGATGGACCTGATCCTCGAGAGCGACATTGGTCCCAGTTACGCGGACAACGTACTGCAGTCCTTATGGCACAGAGGCGACGAGTGTATCACGGACGGGGACTCGCTGACAGCGGCCGTGGACTACGCCACACCGAGTGACTGTCAGAGGGAATGTGCCGAGACTAAGGACCTGGGAACCGAGAGCTCTCAGTTTGACCAGATGGACCTGATCCTGGAGAGCGACATTGGTCCCAGTTACGCGGACAACGTACTGCAGTCCTTATGGCACAGAGGCGACGAGTGTATCACGGACGGGGACTCGCTGACAGCGGCCGTGGACTACGCCACACCGAGTGACTGTCAGAGGGAATGTGCCGAGACTAAGGACCTGGGAGCCGAGAGCTCTCAGTTTGACCAGATGGACCTGATCCTGGAGAGCGACATTGATCGAAGTGACGCGGACAACGCACTGTCATCCGTATGGCTTAATATGGACTTTGAATGCCCCACCTGAATGGTTTGAAGAACAAGGTCTTGTGCCCGAAGATTGTTGACTTTATGCTTTGTAAATGTTGTTTTATGCTGTACATCGGCTACCAATAAATGTTATATGCACAAGACTACGCAATTCTGTTATGTTTGTGTTTTGACAGACAACTCAAACACGGTGGTTCAATCATTCTTTTATTCATTTATTTAGTTTTTGTGTTTGTGTGTTTATGTGTGCAGTGGGGGTTGTCATTCATTACAGAGTCAACGACGCTAACAAATGTGACATGTTCACACGTTCAGCAAGGTCAACTTTGCTATCCCAGTACCAGCAAACACAATGATGTCCAGCAGGGGAGATGTTCGGTCCGCAAAGAAGTCCACAAAGCCATCCTGTGAAGAAAAGAAGAACAACAAAGAACAAAGTAAACGTATGGAAAGCAAAAAGTGGCCACGTGTAGAGTTGGTCAGGTATTACACCCGACTGACCCACCCAGGAGTTGTTGTTAATCAGCCAATCCTTCTGTTTGGTCAGGAGGTACAGGGCAATCTCATCTCCCACCATCTCTACATAGGAGTCTCTGCCCTTGTCCTTGAAGTACTGACACACCACAGCCCCGAAGGCTGTCAGACTGGCAACGCGACCCCAGTTGCTGGTCCCGTCAGAAAAGAGGCTATTAGCCACTGCACTGACGAATGTCACGTCACCTCTGTCGTCCAATGAAAGTTTGTCAATCATACCTAAATGTCCACCAGATCAGACACCAGTTGTTATAAGCAAAACAAAACAAAACAAAACATAAACACTGAATAACATCTAACGTTAGTCGTAATTACAATAACATAACCCACCGCTGTATTCACATTTGTGTTTCTTCAATAGGTTATCAACAACCCTTTTCATTGTCCACAGAGGTTTACTGTGGTGTGGCTTAGGTTTCAACAGTCCTGTGAACTCCCCAAAGAAAGATTTCATGAGTTGCCTGGTGACAATGTCCAGTGCTTCATCCTCAGGGGATCTCGAGACCGGCTCACTAGCCGAGGCTGTGTTTCCACCCTTGTTAGTATCGCTGCCGGTTTCCTGTAGACGTTGCAACTCCGACATTTTGAGTACCTGCACCTAGCTGTCAAATATGGTTTGAGTATTAAGAATTACAATTGTACGCTTGTACGTGAGCTAGACTAGAGAGTGTAGGACAATACACATCCCTTTATGTATATATAGAGAGATAGATAGAGAGAGAGAGAGAGAGAGAGAAGCACTTAACCAAATTTCCAACAGCACACAATCGAAAGGGAACACACGTGAAACATTGCAGCCAGCCCAGAGACGAGATTGAAACAATGTAAGCTTTTATTAAATGACACAGACAGAGAACATTCATGAAAGATTTCAATTTATTGCATTGCAGGTGATGCCGCTGAGTGCTACTGAGTGGGTAGTAGCCTTTTATTACATGATGCAGCAAAGCGCTTGTAAATGACAACCATAGTTGTGGTTACAGCCAAACAGATGCATGATGGATGCACACAAATGACACATTCATGGTAACAACATCATATCCTTAAGCTTCATCAGAAGCAAGTCCTTCATTTTATTGCATTGCGGGAAATGCGCATGAGTGGGTACGTAACCACTCCGGTCGACCGCAACGCTACAGACACAACAGCGGGTCACTCCATCAGTTACAGTGCACCCGTGTCTTAAGTTGGTGACTTTATCCGGGAATGCGACATATCCCTTTCTGTACCTCTGCTCCCCGAGTATGCGCATCAGCTCATATCGGTTGTCCTTGAACCTGTTGATAAGGTATGAACAGTCCTTGCCTTGGGTGTAGGCATGAAAGATGTGCTCACCCAGTAAGGTGTCATTCTTCACAAAGTTCTCAACTGCGATGTTACACACGAAACATTTGTGCGTGTCGGTCGTTGGCTCAAGGTGGTACATGTTGGCAGACTCTCCAAGCACAAGGAACTTGTTGTCGCGAGGATCCACTAAGGTAGCGTCACATTCGATGCCAGGGTCAAGTGTCATCTGAAACAGTCGAATGTTGTCAATGGACACTGGCAACTTCAGGTCCTTGAGGCTCTTCTTGAGACGGTTGCGCATGTCAAAGCACGAGTCGAGACAACGCTCACGTTCTGGACATGCACATACGATGCAGTATTTTAGAGCGGCCAGTGTAGCGTACCCACCAGTGGAGTACATCAAGTGTTCAGGGAATGCCATTAACCCCCTTTGGAACCGCAGCCTTCCTTGTAAGGCAGCGAGCTCATGTTCACGACCCATGAACTTGGTCTTAATGTACAGACACTGTCCTCCTCCGTGTCTCACGTGTTCGTGCAAATTGGGGTCGCCTCTTTTGTAACCTGAAAGTACAATCTTACAAGTGTTGCACCTGTACGTGTCGTACGTTCCACTTATGTGTGTCAGGACATTACGGTCCTCCAGCACTCTGTATCCATTCCTCGAAGCAACACTGTTGCGAGGAGCGGCGTAGGGGGTTGTAACCAGGCTACCGTCCGGCTCCACCTGGCCAACGTTCGCAGTCCCTATACAGTCACGGACGTAAGCATGGTCACTGTCTGAGTTCCACATGGTATTCGCCTCTGTAAGCTCGAAGCAAACACTCGATGCACAAGAATGGCGATGTCAGTTTATCTCGGTGTTTACCCTCCGTACTTATTGGTTCGTTGGTTGGTTGGTTGGATGAGTAGACAGATGAATCGAAGGATTGATGAACGAATGTGTCACTGGATGTGTGCTGATCAGAGGGAGGACTCAGTTGAGTTGTAGGTCCCGGGTCTGTATGGTATTAATACCTGGGATGTGTGTGTTGAGAAACTTGTTGGCAGCCTAGAGCATAGACTGGAAAGCTAGCAACGGTGTTACACATCATCATCATCATCATCATCATCATATCATCATCATCATGATCATGATGATTTCACAGCTGCTGTTCTTCTTTGTGACAAGCTTCATGTTCACCGCTACCCATGGTATGTACGCGGATCAGGGGCCTATGCATGAGGCCCTTGCGGGTCTGATGGACAGCCGGTTCCACCTGCGTACATTGACGATATCTTCCCCGAAGATGAACCCTAAGACCTGCACATGGAACATGCTAGGCTGGGGGGTTGGAGAGTACGGAAGGCATTTTGTCACGGTCTACATGAGGTCTGACAACTGCACAAAGTACACCAAGGACTTTTGGTCCGGAACCTTCCCATGTGTGCTTACCAAGGGCTCTGATCACACTACATGTCAGGGCCCTTTACCCGCCGGTGCCGAGGAAGGAATCTGGAACGTGTCTAGTGTAGACATGGAGCCTCCTGTCCACTGGACAGGATCCTTCCGCGCAGCCCCTCAAAGTCTGCCCGGCTCATCTACACCCTTTGTGAAGAAGCTCAACTGTGAAAATCTCATCGGGCTGGCGGTGGCCAGAGCCGCACAGCGCACTGGAGTCTACATCGGCGAAGGAGAGGTTTCGTGTCGGAGCACCAAGACGCTTTTTTACCTGACGGTGAAGGGCCCCGGGGTACAAGTTTGGCTTCGCGTACACGCCAAACGTGCAAATCGCGAGGCGGCTTTCACCACCAAGAACGTAACTTGGGAGTCCGGATTCGACAACCGCGGTCGCCTTGTGGTCTCCATGGCAGGTCGAACGGTGCATTACACCAAGAAACTATTATCTGGTGACAGATTGAAACTGGAGGGTAAAATGAGAGACTTAGTCTCCGGTCTTGAGGTGGGCGAACCCAGATTGTGTCCTCTGACTAGCATCAGCGGCGCGTGCTCTGTCATGAACTCCCTATCAGAGAGCGAGTCGGAGACCCTGGGCAATGTGACCGGTTTCAACGTTGTCCTTTGGCACCCATTTGACACCGGGGTCGGCATGGACGGATACGTTCTGGGTACAAAGGGTGTAATCTCGGCCATGCATTCAGCCTCCATACTGGACACGAACGACGTGGCGTGGATGGAGTTGCCCTTGGATGACTTTACAGCATGCACCCCACGCCTATACAGTATCTCTGACTGCTCAGGACTGCCAGCCGGTGCACCCAGGCTCGGTCCGTATGAGCACGGAATATTTGTGCGTTATACGTTCCCCTAGAGGGTTCAGTTAGTCAGTTTGACAGTCATTCAGTCAGTTTGTTATGACCAATCTGTATGTACAAACCTGTATGAAGTGCACTTGGTGAATGACAAAATAAAAATAAAGTGATATTCTGTCAAACATTAAATCCTTTGTGTCCCTTTCTTTCTTTCTTTCTTTCTTTCTTTCTTGGTCTCAATGATCACCATTGACTGAGCTTGTCGATAACTCTCACATCAATGATTACAGTACTGACAGTACCAACCCAAGGGAAGCAAGGGTGGCAGTTATTAGCCGCTATTAACCCAACCGATGTCTAAAACCGTGAAGGCGATTTCAGGAGACATTTGGTGGCGACAATGTCAGCGAGCAATCGAGCAACGCACAGATCCGAGTACAAGTTTAGCCTTCGTCGCGTGGATGACCGAGAGAGTCTGGTCATTGAAGAGACTAAGGTGGATGACCGAGAGAGTCTGGTCATTGAAGAGACTAAGGTGACTGAGTACATCTATGTGGAGCAACCAGCTACGCGTACCACACATGGCTGCTACCCCATTGGCCGTTGTGACTGTCCACCTAAACATTTCGAAGGTGTGCGCTTCACAACGGCTAACATAATCGGAGCCCAGGCATTGATTGCTGTGGGGATCCTCGGCATCCCCATTGCTACTCATTGCGTAGGTGAACACGTTGCAGTGCAGTACGAAGTGTCATCCCGAGGCAAAAGAGCGATGGTTTGGATTTGCACTAATCAAAAGCCCGGGGTGATCCTTGCTCACGCAATGCATAACGCTGTCTTGTATTGCGATCGCAGGCTCACCAAAGACATACTAAAACGAGTCTCTGCTGATGTGGAGCTATCCCTCGCAAGGCCTGACCTTGACCAGATTGGAGCCGTTCTACAAACTGTACCCTTGAAACTCCTCAAGTCTGCCGAAGGTTGTCACGATACACCTACTGACGCATAACTGTCATGTGGACCGACCTCGGATAGACATGTAGATGCTCAGGCGCCAACGGCCTTCTATGCGGAAACAGAGAACATTATCGTCACCGGCGACAGAAGGGTTAAACACGGCAGTCGGCGCCGAAGGCATCTGCTGACGCTCGGCTCACAACCAACCCAAACCAACCGGGCAATAACATCGCCTCGTATGTAATCTGCCGTACAGGAGGCCCTAGGTCCCTATGTAACCCAGTTTTTGTTTGCATATATATGCATGTGTATGCTTTTTGCCTCAATAAACTCAGAGCACTTTGCGCTCCCAACATTGTGTCTCTCGTGATTCTGTATATCACATCACCATCATCATCATGGCGCCCCATCACGGTGCCCCTGGCATACCACGACTTACAGGTACATTTGACCGACCATCCCCTTTTTTGGCTCTTTTTCTGCTTTTCCTCCTGTTTGGGGAACCGGCTGTTGGGATAATGCCCCGCCGCACCCAGTGTCAATGCATCAAGACCATACCAAAGCCAACCAGAGCCTGGACTACGGCGGTCTTCCATCCCGTATCGGGGCACTGTCGTCGGGAGGAGGTCGTCGTCACCTACAAGAGAGGAGGTCGGACCTGTGTCGATCCTACAGGGATTTGGGCACGCCACCTGAAACGACAGCAATCCTAACAAAGGCAGGATACCTGACCAGCAGCGAAAGAGGAGACTCAACGGACAGACTCCTGTCACAACCGCTTGCTTTTGCTTTTGCTTTTCTTTGACCTAACCCTAGCCCTAACCCTACCTAGAGCGCCATTATGACACAGCATCAGGCTGAACATATGCCTGTAGGACAAATAATATTATACAAATAATAGAGAACAGAAAACCTTTATCAACAGATGGACATCATCATGGACTACCAATATACCATTGTCTTATTTAATGCCAAAACTGGTATATTGCATCATGCTCAAGCACAAGAAACGAGGTGGTTGAACTGCATGCATTGCATTTTCTGCAAGAACCGGCCCCGGAATGGAGGGTTCTATTTGGATTTAGGATTCTTGTGCCCTCATTGCGCGGCCAAATATTGTTACCAAAATGTCGGAGTCTTGTCGTCTGGGAGAATCCGGATGCAACAATGGTACCAATTATACCGAGAACTCTGTTACCCGGAATACAAACCATCAAGGACTAAATTCGAGGACGGGTTGGTAAGACTCTTCCGCTGTGACGAAGTGAGGCTTGAAGCTGAGCCCGGTCCACACAGAAGCGACTCTGTCCAAATCCAGGAGTTGGGCCTGGACAGAGTAGCCCCGCTAAGGATGAGAAAGGGGTACGGGCTGTGGTTCACGGAGTCCGAAGGAAGGACGGTTGTCACGGAAGACGAATCGCCTGGAATGAATACTGGCTGCCCTAGCTTACTGGAACTCTTGATGATCGACAACGCTGTATCAGGTGAACAAACGCCTTCCACTACGTGTCTAGGTGAGGGTGTCGTGTACACTGACCTAGGATAGACATGTAGATGGTCAGGCGCCAACAGCCTTCTATGCGGGGCGGAAACACGAGAACGTAATCCTCACCGACGACGGAAGGGTTAACCACGGCAGTCGGCAGCGCTGAAGGCATCTGCTGACGCTCAGAAGATCACAACCAACCCCGAAACAACCGGACAATAACATCACCTCATATGTAATCTGCTGTACAGGAGGCCCTAGGTCCCCTATGTAACCCAATGTTTGTATGCATATATATATATATATATATATACACTGCTTTTGCCTCAATAAACTCAGAGCACTTCGCACTCCCAACATTGTCTCTCTCGTGATTCTGTATAGCACATCAATAACCAATCAATTGCTGTATTTGTCTCTTCAGAATTGTGATGTCAAATGGAAGAATACGTAATGTAACCTTTGATAAGTCGAGGTATAATCTTTGCCTCATGCCTCAAGACACACACTCCTCCACCCTGAGAGAGTTACTGTGCCACATGTTGTGCACTGTTCTAAATGTGACATTTGTGACCAGACCCCCTTCCTCAGATGCAGGAGCTCTGCAGGAACATAGTAACTGAGAGAATAGAGGTTTCAGAGGAGTTTGAGACTATGCTTCTCAAAGACTATATAAACGACAGACGTAAAAACCTGCTGAGATTGGACTCACATCTGTCATTCATTGTGTCGAACCCCTCTCACCTCAGCCTAAGCCGTAACCAGATTCAATATTCAAAGTGGGTTTTTTTTTTAAAAAAATTTGTCATGTGCACAGTGAATAAACATGTTCTCAACAATTATGCAATATGGGTCTTCCTTTATTTTCCACAGAATGTCAAGGACTATATACATCTGAAATAAACATAAAGTCTTATCACACGTGTCACATTGCGTAGCTTTCTTTTATTCACAGGGCAGGGTAATACATGATGAAATGCACACATTGTACAAGGATGCAGTTATTTGACACGATATGTAGGCATTGCACATGGACATATGTCATAGGTATGCTGTGCTCTTCTGTGATAGTCAGTCAGGGTTCTCCTCTGTGTTCTTGTCACCAAAGATTTGCAAAAGATCCTCCGTTTCACCAGGTCACGCACCCGGTGGGGAGCTTTGCGTAGCACTTGCGGCACGACAGAGAAGATATTTCACGCAGAGCGCTATGCACATCGAGGTTGACAATGGAACTGCCACATACTACACAGTCCCGTGTCAACAGCCGTGTAAGGCCAGAGAGTTCCTCGCGTGTGAACTCACCGGGCTTCAGCTCTTCCAAGAGCGACATCAGAGTGTCTTGGATATGTAAAGCTCTCACAGGGTCCGTGACACACTCCTTGTTCACCCCGAGCAGGCAACAGGCGGCAATACACTTCCACCTCTCAAAGTGTAACAACCTGACGTCCAACGTTGTCCTTGAGAAAAGCTTGACTGCTGCGAAGTTGGCGCGTTTTTCCAGGCAGTAAGTAGGTTCCTGATATCCTGGCGATGGCTCTTCCTTGCTGCGGTGTTCCAGAACAAGATACTTGCACATTACACTGATCATATTTTCAGCATTGACCGGGAACACGGAACCTTTCAACTTGATAATTATCAGCTTCTCGGCCTCTTCTATGCCTCGCACACTCGACGGGATGACCGTGTCCGAGCCCGTGTTACTGCAAGAGTCTGTAACCAATGCCTCGTCCACCCAATCTTCACGTCTGTGCAAGTCATTTAGAGAGACTCTTGTCAACACAGCATACATTTTAAACGAGAGTGACAAGCACGCTGCTCTGATGTTACGGATGTTCTTCAACAGTTGACACAAGTCCTCACCGAGGTCAGCGCACTTGACTATGTATCTGTCCATGACATTCACAGTCGGTACAAAGACAGAGTGGTGGTCCTCGTTGTCCACCAGTTTATTTGGTAGGATTTTAGCAAACCAACTGACAGCTGACAGTCTACGGCTCTGGTAGTTTGTAGTGTAATCGGTTAGCGCTACCTCCATGTTAGTGTCTGCACTATGCAGACACAATTGGGCATTCAAGGCTTGCTTAAGTTCACCTCTACCCATATATAACATACCAAAGTCCAAGTTGGGAAATCTTAACACGTTTGGCCTTGAAGAAGTACTCAATGAACGCTCCTTCTCAAGCGTGTCAAGCTCAACATCGAGTCGACGTCTGTTATTGTTGGCCATCTGCGTTGTTCTAGGACCACCACCTCCACTCGCCTCCTGTTATACTTGAGCAAGGTTTGTACAGAGTACAACGGTCTCTTTTCTGAATGAAGCGAGACAGGTTCCTCCTGTGTCTAGACTGGAAACGATATCAATGTCTGGTCTCCTCTGTCAACGGGGTCTCAATGCCTTGTATCCTCTCTGGACAGGAGGGGGGGCCCAATACCTGGTCTACTCACTCCTCTTGCATCCTTCAGAGGCAGGGTATAAATAGTGCTAGGAGGTGTACACTCTTTTATACACACATATTTTTTTTTTCAACCGTGAATCACGTACTGGTTAGAGTCACTGAAGACATTTTGTGGTTGATGGTTCCAATGGATAAAAAGTCATGGGTTGGATACACAGACTCTACACCAAGGAGCGATTGGCTCAAGTGAGTTTGAACAATGAGGGTGACGACGTGTACGATCTCGACATTGACACAGCTTATACCAATGAGGAAGAACCTCGACTGTGTACTCTGAGTTCTCTGAGTAGTGCATGTTCTGTCATGAGCTCTTTGTCAGAGAGCGAGATGAGGATCCTGGGTAATGTCACAGGATTTAATGTCCACTCATGGCACCCCCCTCAACACCGAGGTCACCATGCAAGGCTACGTGATGGGCACCAATGGTATAATCTTCAACATGTTACACAGCCTCTTTATTAGACCCTGAATGATCACGCGTGGCTGGAGCTACCGTTAGACTCAACTACAGGCTACACACCACACCTATACAGTTTCTCTGACTGCTCAGAGCTTCGTGCCGGTGGAGCACCCAGGCTAAGTCCCTACCAGAAGTGAAATGAAAAAACGCTATGTGTTTCCTTAGACAGACACGGTTTACTAGCAGTACACTTGGTACCTACAGGGGCTTGTGATGTGTATGTAGCATGGATTACTGGATGTATCACGTTTGTTTTGGCTTTTCTTGTGCTTTCTGTTTTGCATTTTGACATCATGATGAATTGCTTACGGAACAAATAAACCTTTTTTGTGTATCCCTATTCAGCCTACCTGTGTCTCTTTTTAGCAAGTTACGACATGATATAAATGTGGTTTGAACTCTTTGAAATGATGGGAGTATGGGTTATAGGTTTTTTTTTTTAATTTATCAGTCGTGACTATGAATAAATGACTGGCTGACTGATTGAATGAACCAACAAAACAGTGGGTCTCCCACATTGTGCACTCATAAACCTGCACATCACCGATCGTGGTGTTATATGGCAAGAGCGGCAAAATAAATAATGAACAACAACAACACTGCATTACAGCAACACATTTGAAGTTTATTAACACCGGTCCACATTTACACATCTCGGGGAATCAAAAGACAATTGTTATTTGGTCAGTGAGAAACATGCATAAGAAATACATACAGTCATGGAAGAAAACAAGGGTGGTCTAATAATTTGTTTCCATGACTGTACATAGACCTGCCAGAACATCGCCGATCGTGGTGTTACATGGCAAGAGCGGCAATGAATAATGAACAACAACAACAACAACAACAACACTGCATTACAGATGTACACACATTACAGACACGTTTAAAGTTTAATAACACCGTCCACATTTACACAACTCGGGGAATCAAAAGCCAATTGTTATTCTGTCACTGGAAAACACGACAAGTAATCGTGTGTAGGTGCATGAGCATGGTGGTCAGCAGCAATGTGTTCACAACGGTCTGTCATAATCACACGGGACCATGGGATAGATTCGCCAATGATAGAGACTATAGATCTCCGGAAGGCTTGTAGGGCTTTATAATCAGCATCCGTTATGAAGAGCTTGAGGGCCTGCATGATGTTTACGGCAAGCTTCTTATTGTCACCCTTGAATCTGTCGATGTTGTACATCTCTAGCCAAGAGTGTACATCTGTGTGTTCCTTGTTTCTTTCAAATATACAGGCCAAGCCATCCACGATGGCTTCCACGAGGTTCATATCATCCATTTTGCCCTCGGGAAAGTGCTCAGGGTGGTGAGGGTTATTATCATAGTGATGCTTGAATCCAAAGTTGGCCATAGCTGTCGTGAGAGCACCGACGTCAGTGTGCACTTTGTCCAGTGAACAACGTTCGTCTTCCGGCTGGTTGATTCCGTGGCGTTTGTTGAGCTGGTGCCGTTTTTTCGCATTCACACGCAGGTTCTCTTTCTCCATGTGCACAGCTATGATACCGGCATACGCAGCCGCTTCGGTGGTACTGGTCTTGCTAGAGTCGTGACACGCTATGCTTCTCACAAAGTATCGATCGGCCAGCAGGTCCAGAGTGTCTTTGCAACCCCTGGTCGCTTGCTCCAGAGATCTGGCAACCACAGCCCCAATCATGGTTACGAACATGTTGTGTGATAGGAAGGACTTGTGGTGCTCTCTGACAGGGAGATTGTCAACTAAGGCTTTCTCACATTCGGGGCCCCAGACCTTGGCATTTGCAGCAGAGCACAGGGTGTGGACCAGTTTGATAGTCCCATACGGGGTCACGGGGACCTCGATTTTCACCTTCTGTGCACGAGCACCCTCCACGATGTTCTGTACGGATGCTTTCATTCGAGCCGGTCTGTAGACATATTCATTATGCTCGGGGATCAAAGGTGCTGGTTTCGACGGTAAACCAGCATCCTTTCTTGACGTTCTGATTCTGGTAGGTTCGGCGGACGCCATGGATTCGTTTTTTTTTTTTAAAAGTTGTTGAGCAACAAGCACGGTCAGTGGAGGTGATACACGAGTTGATGTACGGTGGTGAGCGGCGTTAATACATGGAATGCATTGTGCTACCTATAGTAAGTAGAAAGAGACTTGAAATTGTCAGCCGCGGCGTTGCGGAGTTTCCAAGAGGACTCTCAGCCTTGGGTTGTCGGACTGGGGGTTTCACTCCTGTTGAGACGGTGCAATTTGCAACAGAGAACGTGTGCTCTTCGTTCCTGTATCCCACTTCGGCTGACCTCATACACTGGTAGGTTGCATTGTGGTCACACGTGTCATCGTAGACGATTAGAGCCCCGTCACTAGTTAGGTCGTAGGTGACGTTCGTAATCGACTGTACACAGTCCGTATCGTAATTCAAGACATAGCCTTGGTTTTCAATACGATATATTCCACACCAACGTCCTGTGGGTTTTAAGATGTACCAGGTAGTGGAGTGAACGTGGCTAGGATTCGAGCTCGGACACACCAGTAGCAGATGTGACTTTGCGATGTATTCCTCCTCTGTTGTTTCCAGAAACGTAGGCTCGGTTGTCACTGTGAAGTCGTCAGGTCCGGTGGTTGCGTCTGCGATGTATTCCTCCTCTGTTGTTTCCAGAAACGTAGGCCCGGTTGTCACTGTGAAGTTGTCAGGTCCGGTGGTTGCGTCTGCTTCTAGATCTGTATAGTCCATATCCGTATGGTCCATATCTGCCATTGCCGTAGGCGTAGGTAACGGCAACGGTGTTCCATCTGACAGGGTGACTGTCCATAGTGCAACAAGTACACATGTCAAGCGTATAGTTGAAGAAGCCATGACTTGTCAAGTCAAGGGCAAAAGAAATGTGATCAATGTGACTTTGTGCCCATTATTAATACCCTTCAACTCAGTGGTGGTTGGACATCAGATTTTTGCTAACAGTGGTTGGCTGGAATGTAAATCCCCTGTGATTGGAGGTGTATAGCCAGGATGTATTCGGGTAGGTATAGTGCAAAATCGAGAAAAAAAAACCAAAACAAAACAAAACAAACAATCAAAAACATAAAGAAACAAAAAACAGAACCAACCAAAGAAATTGGGGACAACGCTACGCTCAAAAAGTCTGCGTTGCGCTCCTGTTTGTTGTCCTGACCGGTATACGGCAGTTATTCGTGCTAGACCTGAGTTTCATGATTACAACGATCAATAGTAAAGGGCAGGTGAGAGCAGATAGGGTCAGTGAAACGGCAGCCATAAACCGGTTGTGACCTATCATGCTCTCACAGTCGACTCGAGTTATCCCATGTGATGGCGATTGAGGCGCTGTATTCTCAGCATATTGGGCAATGTATTTCCGAGCAGTGGCATCCATGGCGATGACATCCTGCAGCAAGGCATCTCCTAGCTTCAGCAACTGAGAAGACTGCGCGTATTGGTTCTGAATGCTATTGAGGGACGCGTGTATGTCGAGATCGGACAGCGAGTACACCTTCGATAGTATCCTGGGACTTTTAGTCACCCGGACCCCCCTTGGATTTCCCGTGGCGTTGGCGATGTCAAGAGCTCCGCCGCTAGCCGTCCTGAGCGTGTACCTGTCCAATCGGGGCTGGTAGCAGAGAGGACCGAAGCACGGGGCGCCGCACACCACGGGACACTCTAAACCTATCTCGCCGTTTTCGTTCACCTTGCACGCCGAGACCGTGCCATCGTCACGTTCCAGAGGTTCACATATACCCCTAGAGTCACACGCGGGCTCCCTGTAGTTGGCGTGCGTGTCACTCACCATGGGCCTGTCCAGCCAACAAGTCCTGTTGCCCCTTGAGGAGTCTATGAAGGACATGTACCAGCGGGAGAGGGCTAGTGGCTTCCATCTCTCCCTCTTAACAACCATCACGAGCCTAGAGGACGAAAGTAAACGACTTGCGATGGGTATGTCAGTGTAGAATTTCGTGATGAAGCCAGGTTCACAACCCGTCATATCCCCCCTCTGTACACCCAGCGTACAGGCGAGTAAGCGCCGGTGAGCTCCCTGGAATGCGAATGTGACGGCGTTGAGCTGCACGGCCAACTTGAACGCGCCGGTCTTCCACCTGTCGAGCAACACGTCGAAACTGTTCGCGTCGCCATTGGACATCGATACCGGCTGCCATTTGTTTAGATGGAAAGGGACGTACGGTAACGTAGGGACGCGTTCCACTGCTCTCAGCGCGTCTTCGATCAAGGTCCTGTGGTGTCGCATCACATCCACAGTTTGTCGAGGGTTCGTTGAGGCCTTCTTACTACGTTGGTATGACAGTAGCTCAGATACGGAATCAGACATAATCTGGTGCTGGTTGACAATGTGCGTGTCCATGAGGGCGGCTAGATCGTTGAAGATCGTGTCTAGCGTCGCCATGGCCCTGCTGTACTCGACCGTGGCGGATTTCAACGTGGTAGTTGCGTCTTGCAAGGTGCCGGTAGAGCACAAGTGCTTACAACCTTTGTAAGAGTCAGGTAGTCCTCTGCAGGCCACCTGAGAACACTCTGGGTAACTGAATTTGAGCTCGGTCCAGTTGAATCCTAGAAGGAAGTGATACGCGATGTAGGTGTCACGAATCTCGGGTGTACGTATCTTCCATCTACCGGGATCGAGTAACACCCTATGATCCGTGTCTCGAGTCTCGGGTCGAGTGGGTATCGAATCTGCAGAAACGCTATCAGAGCTTTCATCTGCGGTTGCCCTGAATGGCAAATGTTGAGCAAACACGGGGCACCACGTGTGTCGAAGGAACACAGCTGACAGCACTAGAAAGGCAATAAAGGGTGGAGGTGGGCGTGTGATTAGGCCGTTTGTCATTGTCTTATTGCAGTTTCCTATAGCGGTGTTTGTTATATCGATTACTTTCACACGTGGCGCAAAGCAGTGCCATTGCGGCGATGTTGATTAATACAGCGAGTATGACGGCACTCAGACATAGTGCAGAGGCGCGAGTCGACATGTACGCTACACGTTTCACCCTCTGTTCCGCTTGTCTGACATCACCTTCGATCAGAGAACCCAGTTGAGAGAACACACTGCCCAGCTCCCCAAAGGACATGTTCATGACACTCATACAATCGAGGGTTTTTTGAAAATACATCTCCGAGGACGCCACATGACCTGTGACCCAGGTCACGTTAGGGCAATATAGTAACGCAAGGGGTTGTGCGATCAATGCAACGAGTGGTCCCAACCGTGTCACGTAACTCTTTGCTTTGGAGACCTGAGGCTTCTCTGTGCTCGTGTAGTAGCCCAGCGTGGGCCCGTGGGACCCTACCAAATGTTGACTTGATCCGAGAGACAAAGGTTTCAGGTCACACGGGAGTTTAACGCGTATCGCGCCGTGGTTGACACGGACTATCATTTTAACCAAGATCTCATCTGATGATGCCACGGTACGATGTGAGATTGCGATCGGGTATCCCGTACCTCCTCGGGGCCAATTGTTTTCTGCGTAGTCTCCCAACTCCATGCACAAACTACTGCCTCTGATACACTCCAGAGTTTGTGATATCAAGTGCATGCTGTCAAGACTCGCCGATACTCCTCGCGGTGGTGAGCTTTGGAGATGGTAGGGAAGTGTGCTGCGATTGCCCATCGTGATCTCGTTGGTGGACAGCCACTCTTGTTCTTCTCTCGTGAGCACAGGTGTCCCGAGCCAACGATTCGAGTCCGTTATACTCTGAATAACAGACTCCCTCAGTTCTACGGGGACAGTGGGGATCGGCAATGACACCGACAACCGAGCGCGATGCTCGGCCGCGCTAATGTAGCTATCGCAACCTTTCGGTTCGCGGCCGTCGTATTCTTTGGTCAGTAATCCAATGGAAGGTAACCTAAGATCGTTGTCTCGTACCACCGTAGGCGGTGAATGCATGCAGATTCTATCGTTGTCGTGATCTACGAACACCACGTCTCTGTCGTTCAACTTGACAACTTGTGCGCTGTACGGTACAAAGTCGACCTTGTCGATAGTGTCTCGGAGTATAACTTCACTGTCGAGCAACGGAGCGCCTACGTTCATGTCTGAGGACAGGCCCAGCATGAGGTTCGGAATATCGGGAACCCGGACAAAGCTCCTGGTCATTGTCACCTTCCCCCCCTTTGCTGTTACGTGCTGGAAAAACATGCCCCCCTCCAGTTTATACACACCGTCCACTTTAACGTAAGAGTATCTTCCGTCACCAAAGGTGGAGTTCCTCGTATACCGGTAATGCAAAGTCCGGCTCTTTGTAGCAGCCCTGTCGATTATGCGCGAGAGCTCGGTGAAGGTCGGACCACCTTCCGGGTTGCCGAAGGTGTAGTCGAGATAGCCTAGAGAGTACCTACACACTCCCCATTTGGCCATGTCCGAGATAACTCCCGTGAGTTCACGCATGGTGTAGCCGACCCTCTTCGACTCCCGTGGGTTCCTCGCGTGTCTGTTGAGCAAGCGCACCGACTTGCAGTCGTTGGAAATGTAGTCGGCCGACGGCACCGATACCACTATGCCCGCGCGGTTGTTGGAACTCTTGCACAGCTCCTCGAACACCAACAGTCCTGTCCTCTCGGGGTACAGCTCGTGGCGGGGTACTCTAATTGCATAGGGTTCTTGAGGCGCATAGCCTCCTACGCTCCAGCGAGCAGGTTTTACTCGCGCACAACCTTCCTCTTCGTTTGGGAACACGGATATAGTATCCAGGTTCAGGAAAGCTCCGTGTAACGACACAAGCAGGCCCAGCTCCTGCAACGTAGTCTCGGCTTGGTATTGCTCAGATGACAATGTGTCGTTGTTGTGCCACTGAGAAGGAGGAGTGTATCGTTCAAAGACCAGCTCCCCTCCTTCACTGTCCTGTGCAAGCCATGGCTCTATGCTGACTGGGCAGATGACGATGACGATTGCGTCTCCGTATCGGCACACACTACACTTCTGAAAGGGCAGTGGAGTATTGTGACAAGCTACAATAACATCGCCGACGTTTCTCCGGTACACAAGCTTGTAAAACCCATCCCGTATGGAGCTTATCAAAGAACATTTATCCTTATGAATACATTTAAAATGATTATGCTTTTTATCAAACCTTCTGGTACGTATGACATCTGCCAGTTTGTCCCCCGAAAGCCCTGGGATAACCTCTACCTTTGACCCGTATAGTGTTTTGATCATAGTGAAGTCTGATGACTTTACAGTCCGCGGGTCCACATCGATAACTGCTACTACTGCTACTCCTCTCTGAGCTCGGTTATGTTGTTGTTGTGATTGCAAGCTCAATAGCCAGTCGAGTACAGCTGCGATTTCTTCCTGGCGAGGGGCGACTCGACTGGAGTGAAGGAAACTGAGCTTTGCGCCAATTTTACCAGTCCAGGCCTGATGGAGGATAGTTGTTAGGGTATCATTGGCTGACAGAGGTATGTACAGCCTAGGTGACTTGTAGTCTTTGGTCGATGATGATGATGATGATGATGATGATGATGATAGTGATAATGATAACGACGGTCTGACAGGTATATGAAAGTACTGCCAGTCAAGATGCTCTGGGATTTCTTCTGTCCAGATGGCAAACTCAACGAGTACGACGTCGCATCGTAACACGTCTAAGGGTGCAGAAGGGGCATCTCTCCATGGTCCAGATGAGAGGGAGAAAATGTCAGCTGTGGCCAGACAAAAGCGTTCGGTTTTAGGTGGCACGGAACCGTACAAAACTCGACCGCGGTCCTTCATCGAAGCGGCAGGGCGCTGATGTGTTATTTGTAGAGTCCAGTCATTATTGCTACCCTCGAGCCCTTTCGATAGATGCTTAAAGGGTGTCAGGATGCAGGTCGGTGAGCATAGCCCGTTGGGATTGATGTAATTCAACAACGCACTGGTGCAATTGCAGGCTGGGTGTAGCTTGGGTTTCCACACGCAGTTTATAGCTAATTCCTTGAGAGGGGATACCATTTTTCCTCGGTCATTGTCGTAGATATAAACTACAACAGACACCAAGTCAAACAAATCACAGCGAAAGTCTTTCACGGCAAGCGAAATGTCCAAGGTGTACACAAACGAGCCTTCTGTTTTACTTATACACCAGTCAAGGCCTGTGCTGATGTTATATCGCCACTCGGAAGACACCACGCTTTTCCTGTCAGCTGTTACAGCCGGCCTCATCTCCCACACACTCGCCAACCTCCTACCCGTGTGCCACTCAACCTTTTCTGGCGTGTACCTGTGCGACATGCCCATGGGAATAGTGACTCTTGACGGTATAACAACGGTGTCCTGTTCCGCTAGCCACCAAGGACTGGGTTGTAGGAACTGAACGGACACAACGGGCTGCACATTGCCGGTAGCAAACGGTTTGACGATTGTATTGTACAGGATCCTGGAAGTGTGGTAAAGGGAGAGCTTGTTCATTGTGTAATACAAGGTTTCGGCTGGGGACGACATGTTGTATAACATTTGCTCAAAGTTGTGAATGCAGTCGTCTAGCTGATCGTAGCTGACGAGCAGCGTTTTGCACAATTGCTCGACCTCCCCTCTGGGTATGTCCCGCACCCAGTCTAAGGTCAAATTCTTGATTGTATCGAGTAGGGGAGTAGACTGCAGAGGCGTCAAGAGTGTCGATATCTTGTAATCTTCGGGATGTCCACAGACCTTGTCGTGCCAATGTGTGCCGGACAGTATCACACTTTGACCTTCGGGACAAGGTTTTGGGTCATGCGGTCTACACGTCTCTCTACCGTCGTATAAACCCACGTGATACCCGCGGGGACACACCGAGGCACATACTTCTCTTCCCCATATGTTCACACTGGTAGGAAGGGACGGTTGACCGAGGGGACATCTGTGCAAACATCGCGGCATGCCGATGGACGAGCAGCCGACGAGAACGTCAGGTGGCTCGCGTGCGAGGGAGCAGAAGTGCGCCCGGTTCAGTACAACGGGACTGCACGTGCGGATATTGCTCTTGTCCCACAGCGCTTCCGGTCTAGTGTCTACGCTCGAGACGCACAGCGCTATCAGCAGGTATGTCACGGCAGCAGCAGCAGCGTTCCGCGTCGTCATTGTCGGCACTTGTTGTAGATATTGTCCGATTAACAATGTGGTTAAGTAATTACAAAAAAAAAAGTCACAATAGTATGCAATTGAGATGGAGAACCCCAAGCAGAAAACCCTCTTGAGTCTCTTTGATGGCACAGGTAGTATTTGCAAGCCCTTCGTCGAAGCCGGATGGAACGTGCGAAGGCTGGACGTTGACGGTCGTCACGGTGCCGATATCCTTACGGACATACGAAACTGGGACCCCGTCAAAGATTGGTCAGGGCCGTTCCCTGACGTTATATTCGCCGGACCGCCTTGTGAACATTACAGCTCAGCCAGGACTTATGCAAAGACACCCAGGAACTTGGAACTGGCCGATTCTTTGGTCAAAAAGACTATAGACATCATAGAGTACTTTCATACCATCAAGCCTAGCATGCGGTACTTTGTGGAAAATCCCGACTCCAGTATGCTATGGCGGAGATGGGTGTCGCACAGACTTTACGAAGACGTCAGCAACCACCCAACGAGTGTCTTTGTCGCGCTGATGAATCACGGTGACAGAAAGAAAACGTGTCGGGAATTCACACAAGCCATCGGCCAGGGGTTCAGGACGGCTTGTAAGGACAAGCGAGTCGTTCGACTCGATTACTGTCGCTACGGCGCAAAGTACAGAAAGAGGACACGATTGATGACAAACGACCCTTTCCGAGGCAAGATGTGCAGAAGGAACTGTGTCAACATCGAGCACGGGAGGCACATCGAGGTAGCCCAACGCGGACCGCGTTTGTACTCGAACAGCAACGGATTGACAGTAGGAAAGAAAAGGCACACATTGGATGAGCTACACGCGTATCCCGCCGGTCTAGCGAATGCAATATTTCAGCACATAAACAGCACTGACTCCTATGAGACGAAACGAGGTGTTGGTCCCACATGCGTAGAGCCTGAATTGACTCCACTGATGTGAGGGCCTCTCCTCTGCACCGTGATGACTGTTACGAATGCTAGAATTTTGTTGTACACTTGTGCAATGACAATAAAAGGATTTTGATGATTCTGTTTGTTACTGTTTTGTTGTTTCGAGTTGATGTCTGTGCAGTTGTGATATGTCACAGGATTGATTAAATAAAGAAGACGAGTCACTCCAGTTTCGTGGTTTCGTGTTTTATATTCAACAAGATAAGAGGATACATTACATTGCACAACAGTACATAACATTGCATTACAGTACATTACAGTACAGATTGTACACTTGTGCAATGACAATAAAAGGACTTCTGTTTTGTTGTCTCGAGTTGATGTCTGTGCAGTTGTGATATGTCATGGGATTGATTAACTAAAGAAGACGAGCCAGCTCCAGGTTCACGTTTCGTGTTTTTATATTCAATAAGGCAAAGGACACATGACATTACATTACAATACATAACAGTTCATAACATAACATTAAATTACATTACATTACAGTACAGATATCGAGTCAGGGTACAAAACACTTTGGTGTGGTGTGTGTAGCAAAGACCAGAGCGCCTAGCTTGGATTTCGAGTGTACTCTGTTATGTATAGGACAAGGGTAAGTTGTAGACTTTTCGTTGGCCTGAACACAAAAAAGTCCCAGTGCGGTCTTCCTAACAGTCACGGGGACGCCCCAGAGGGACGCTAGCCTCCGAGCTTCGTTTTTCACCCGAACTTGATCCGGTGCCTCCTCGAGTCGGGAGGCGACCGAGGGTTGCGAATATCCCCGAACGTCCAAGATGCCTCGGAAACGGCTGCCCAGCGATGTCACATCGGCCAGTATCGGGTTAGAGGAGAGCCCCACGGAGAGGGAGAGCGAGTTGTCGAAACCCGGGTCCTCTATGTCTTGAGTGTTGAACGTGTCCACGTACTCGAACCCAGAGTCTTCCTTGTAACAGTTGGGCAACCGTACGCATTTCCTAAACGAGTACGGGGCCTTGTCGATGGCCGAGCGCCTGGTCTCTGCGACAGCCGACTTTCGCCTCAGATACTTGGTTCCTGTGGAGATACAACAACCTCCCCTTCTCAAAGCATCTCCCAGGTCGCAGAGTTCACACGATTCGGTATCGGCTGGGTAGGACAGTAGAACGTAGTTGAGAGAGACTTTCTCCATCTCGTCGAGTAAAGCTCTGTAGGCCTCTATCCCCTCAAAACTGCACAGTTCTACCGGCAGGTACCACAGCATCCTCAGACTCAGCTTCGATTTGACCGACGAAACCCTGATGTACACAGCGATCTTACCAGCCGCTTTGGCCAGCTCTCTGAGAGACGGGTCGCTCTCGAACTCGCTCTGTTTCACTTTGGCAAATCTCAACAGAGACTCCACTATCACCAATATGAGACTCGTGGTCAAAGCCTGCGAGACCTTACGCTTGGTAGATCGCTGGGCTTGTACAGCGAATTTCTCGTTGCACGTCCGACAACACTTGAGGTCCACGTCGAGGTTCAGTCGACTGACAGGTCTGCCGGGTAAAAACACTTCATTGTAACACAGAGATCTTCCCGTGTCTCGGTTGGCCACAATGGTACTCAGGTGTCCTCTGGATGTCACCGTGTACCTGTGCAATGTTTTGCCCGTGGAAGGGTCTATAGGGTCTTCCATGAGCAGCACGGGGTTGATAGAGCCCCACTTTTCACGGGACGGTAGAGTCCCCACAGGCTCGCGAGTGCGTCCTAGACAGTAGTTGATCAAATCGTCAAACTTCACAGTGTTACTCGTATGCACTGTAAAGTGGTAGGGGGGGAAGGCTATTGGGTTGTCTGTGAGAGTCCCCGGGAGGTTGTTGAAGCTTTGCAATGTGTTTGCGGTGAAACTGTCATCCTGTCTCACCTTTGGTGGAGACACAGAACAACGTATCGACCCACTAGTGCTTGGTTGACACAGTGACACTTGTTTGTCTGCTGCTGCTGCTGCTGCTGCTGCTGCTGCTGATGATGATGATGATGATGATGATGGGTGGTCAGAGTGAGTCTCTTGTGTCTCCTGGTGATAGTTCAACAAGAGTTCATCTGCTCCTTCTTGTTGACGACGATCCTCCTCTCTGTTGTCTGGGTAATTCCAATGGGAAAAAAAGGTATGATCTGTTCCTACCAATGGAATACCGTGGAGAGATTGATGATCCTCAACACTCCGGTCCAGTAGTCCTCCTGTGACTATTACATCTTTCAACTCCGGAGGCTCCAGGCTAACCGCGTCGGCGTAATGCAGGCCGAGAGCTCGATTGAACAGGGGGTAATGATGCATAATGTCGTACTTTCGTTTAAGCATCTCACCTACGGTCTGAACAAAAAGAGAGTGCACTCGGCGACCGAGCTCAAGTTCTTCATCGTGAGGGTTGTTTGTGTAATGTTCCAAAAAGATAGCACACTTGACACCCTTTGACACGCAAAGGGCATCGAGATCAACCTGGGTAGCCACCGATTGTAGGTCTCCGATCGGCCGCTGGAAACTTATCACACGGTCCGCTACGCAGGTTGTGCTCCCCATACCGCTGACGGTGAACTCCTCAAGTACAAGTACATGGAGAGAGGTTGTATCTTCGAAGCTGGAGGCGACTAGGCGAGCGCACAGCGAATCACCCTTTCGTAGAACAAGAGCGATGGCAGAGGTGTTCCAGACGTGCCACTCCTTGTCAAAGCTACCTCGGGTCACGTAGCACCTAACGGGAGGCTTTGGTGATTGGTGGTTATCTGTAATCACAAGTTGTTGTTTTCGCTTAACATTGCACGCCATGGTTTGATAGGACATATATTTTTGTCATAGATTACTGAATGTGTAGAGTGTGGTGCGTACATACCCGGTAGAGACACTTTTATCATCAATCCGACAATGTCTTACCCACAGTCGACGGTTGGACGGTCAGATGTTTCACATTCGGTTTGACGCACTCAGATTGAGGGATCGCAGCCTGTCTGTTTTTACGTGAACTACCTAGTGGAATACCATAGCTTACCCGTACAAGGGACGGACTCAACGTAACAAGAAGATAGGACAGGACAGGACAGGACAGGATAGGATAGGATAGGAAAGTAGAATTTGCCATGTCCATGTTCGCATGAAACACGACTCGATATACTCACATCGTTACTGGAAGACAAAAAGTGAACGGTGGAGGATCCCTTGTAACCAGGGTCGAATCTGTAGGTCCTGTTCTCTGGGTTACCGGAGATGTTGACGGGCTTTTCCGTGTGTCTGAAAGATGGCAGTTGCTGCAGTTCCTCCATAGTTGTCTCGACGCCCAATCTCAAGGTGGTGCACATGTGTTTATTCTGAGCCTGGACCATGACATTGATATCCAAGTGTAGGAGCACTGCGGCTAGCAATAGCCTCATCATCAAACTTTTTCCACACTGTCTCGGGGCCAAACACAGCGTGTACGGGTTTGCGTAGCGGGAAAACTCCCTCTCCACGTGGTAAAAGTGACTGAGAGCAGGGTTGACGTGATCGTAGTTTTCCGAGCCCAAAGGAGCTAAACCCAGCTTCCGCAGTAGTGCGTGCTTATACTTGAAGAGATCGTCGCAGAACTGGTTCTTCGTAATGCCCAACACCACCCCCCTGAAGAGCTCCAGTTGAAAGGGCTCCATTCTCATGCCTCTAACTTGGAAATATTCAAATACCCTATCTATCAGACGTTCGAATCGATACATGACAGAGATGGACTTATCCTTCACCGATGCACCGTGAAGCTGTAACTCACGCATCCTAGCCTTAGCACCCTCCAATCCCAGCTCCTTTATCAGGGCAGCTTGTGCAAAGCGGTCCTTCGTCAAGCGATTATACTCGGCCATTCTCTCGTTCTCCACACGTGCCCTTGTTCTGTCGCTGTCGACAGCCACCCCGACGGGTTCGAGCCTAGCGTTGTCGATGGGATCTTTCACCAAATCGCCGATCAACCACAAGGTCTCTTCCGGGTCCATAGACAGCGCTCGATGGGAGGCTCGTCGTAACCCCGGCGAAGTACACCCGGAGCTTAGGTGCTGCATCGCGGCAGACAAAGGTGTCGTATTGTGCCCAAGCGAATGTATCACAGACAGCCTTTCGATGTGTCATATGGATAGCAGAGAGCAGGTGAGCCCCTCGCGATCTACCGTATCAGAGTTTGTGTTACCGCTAAAGATTTACTTCAGATACTGTTGGCTTTTCTCTGGAGTGCCCTGGCACAACATCGAGCACACAGGGACGACTACGACGGAGCCCTCGATCGATCAAGAACTAGTGTGCCTTAACCGAACTTTGATGACAGATGAACCCCCCAAACTGTGCGGCCAAGTTCGCTGTGACACAAACGTCTACCACCGTCAAACCATGAAAGCATTCTGGTTGACCACAGATGGGCGATTAGTCTATGTAGATCGAGTGTCTGAGGACATCAAGTTTCGCTACCTCAGACAGCATAACCTGCGTGTGGCTTTGTCCTTGTGGACCACCAACCCCGAGCTGTGTGGACAAACAATGAGAGCCTCCGCGTTAGCTCACGATAACCTCATCAAAATATGCGGAGAAGCGGCGCGTATAAGCCAAGGTAGATTCTACAACCTGTACGCAAATTACCCTTTACCGATCAACGATATCGACGGCGGACGGAACGAGTCGATACCAGATATACCCCCCGTGGACGAGAATACAATCGATGCCAAGGAGACACGTTACGGTGGGGAATTGCTCCTCGAGCTGCAGCCTCTTTACGCGTCTTATTTCAGCTTCATCACCGACACCTCTACATCCGAGATGTTAAAGGCTAAGGTTGCGCTTCTGGGTGCTCAGTGGCTGGTAAAAGAGGACTGTTCGGAGTTGCTGTTTTCGCTGGACCTGAGGAGAAACTTGTGTACAAGAATAGCCATTATGTTGGCCTTGGCTTTAACGTAAGAGGTGATGAATCACCGTTGTTGAAGGAAGGAACGGACAACGTTCACTGTCAACCTTGGACCATTGTTGGACCTTGTGTTTTTTCCCATTGGACAAGCAACTGAGTGGTACCAGTGTCCAAACGTTGTCAAAGTCAAAATTAGATATTAACTAGTGTATCATCATCATCATCATCATCATCATCCTCATTTCATCTCATCGTTATAACCTCACTAGACAATGACAATGAATCGCATCAAGGGAGGTGTGGATGAGACACATTGTGCTGACGCAAAACAAAAGGACTCCGTAGTGGCAGCTTGGACAGCACAGATATTCTCACAGAGGTTTCTCAACACACAAAGTCTGGAGAAAGCTTTGCAAGTCATGCATAGTAAACCCGTGGGTTATTACTTTTTCATGATGGCACCTGACAACCCAGACGATGACAAGTTTGCAATGTTGCTGCGAATCCAAAACGGTACGGTTTTGTACACCATTAGACCGAACGAAGACTACAGCACATACATCGTGGCTCCATTAGATGGGAGTGAAAGATGTTACAAAAGTGTACTCGAGTTTGTAGAGCAATGGGACGATAGCCTCTGTGACTACGAGATGATCCGAACAGCTGAGATGTGCAAAATGTCTCCTGGAGGACAGATGCACAATCGACTAGATGTATCAACCAAGGGTTTGCAAAGACAGAGTCACCGGAACATGACTGGTGTTCACACATTGCTACGAGGAGACGATGATGTGGTGAAGCCTGAGCAGCCCTACAGCCACCAGCCGATCTGTCAGAAGGCAGATAGCCTTCAAGTGGACAAAGAGGATTATCCCTACCAAGACCTTAAGGATGCTTATGATGATGGTGAAGATGATGCAGCTGATGGGGAGGAGGAGAAAAAGGAGGAGGAGGAGGAGAAGGAGAAGGAAGAAACCTTCGGAGACCACCAGGATGACAATTGTGGTGCCTCCAAAGCTGTGAAAATCCCACCTGGGGTTGACTTTGCAGCGATTGGTAGAATTAGACGATGAATATTGCAATTACTGTTTTTGCTAAGGGTGTGTGTTTGTGTATGTGTGAAATCATCAATAAAAAAAAAAACACTGATCACTTTACTTGGTGTACATATTCATTGCGGTTTCCCTATGCCTTCGTCCAATGATATTTTTTTTTCTTGACCCGAATACATTTTTTTTTACAGCAAAACTCATTCACCTCCGTTTACATGTAACACCCCAGCATTGATGGGACACTACGCGTAACTGCACAGGGTTGTTTGTGAGAATAAAGGAATCAACCAACTGTCTTGTCACATCAGGCTTCTTTATTGTACTTCTTTAACACTGCACACACATATATACATACACCACAGAATCGTACACAGCATCCCCTGTCACAGCTAAGTGAATTTATCCCATCCTCCTCATCCTGTAGTAGTAGTAGTAGTAGTAGTAGTTGTAGTAGTAGTACCACCAACCCGTTGACTGTATTCTACCATTTCCCCATGAGGTGGGACACTACGCATAACTGCATAGGTTTCCCTATGTCTTCGTCCAATGATAAATTTGATTTTTTTCTTGAGCCGAATAATTTTTTTTTTTTTTTTTGCGGCAAAACTCATCCACCTCCGTTTACACGTAACACCCCAGCATTGATGGGACACTACGCGTAACACCCCAGCATTGGTGGCACACTAGGCGTAACACCCCAGCATTGATGGGACACTACGCGTAACACCCCAGCATTGGTGGGACACTACGCGTAACTGCATAGGTTTCCCTAAGTCTTCGTCCAATGATAAATTTTATTTTTTTCTTGAGCCGAATAATTTTTTTTTTTTTTTTCACGGCAAAACTCATCCACCTCCGTTTACGCGTAACACCCCAGCATTGGTGGCACACTAGGCGTAACACCCCAGCATTGATGGGACACTACGCGTAACACCCCAGTATTGGTGGGACACTACGCGTAACTGCATAGGTTTCCCTATGTCTTCGTCCAATGATAAATTTTATTTTTTTCTTGAGCTGAATAATTTTATTTTTTTTAACGGCAAAACTCATCCACCTCCGTTTACGCGAAACACCCCAGCATTGGTGGCACACTAGGCGTAACACCCCAGCATTGATGGGACACTACGCGTAACACCCCAGCATTGGTGGGACACTACGCGTAACTGCATAGGTTTCCCTAAGTCTTCGTCCAATGATAAATTTTATTTTTTTCTTGAGCCGAATAATTTTTTTTTTTCACGGCAAAACTCATCCACCTCCGTTTACGCGTAACACCCCAGCATTGGTGGCACACTAGGCGTAACACCCCAGCATTGATGGGACACTACGCGTAACACCCCAGCATTGGTGGGACACTACGCGTAACTGCATAGGTTTCCCTATGTCTTCGTCCAATGATAAATTTTATTTTTTTCTTGAGCTGAATAATTTTATTTTTTTTAACGGCAAAACTCATCCACCTCCGTTTACGCGAAACACCCCAGCATTGGTGGCACACTAGGCGTAACACCCCAGCATTGATGGGACACTACGCGTAACACCCCAGCATTGGTGGGACACTACGCGTAACTGCATAGGTTTCCCTAAGTCTTCGTCCAATGATAAATTTTATTTTTTTCTTGAGCCGAATAATTTTTTTTTTTTTTCACGGCAAAACTCATCCACCTCCGTTTACGCGTAACACCCCAGCATTGATGGGACACTACGCGTAACACCCCAGCATTGGTGGCACACTAGGCGTAACACCCCAGCATTGATGGGACACTACGCGTAACACCCCAGCATTGGTGGGAAACTACGCGTAACTGCATAGGTTTCCCTATGTCTTCGTCCAATGATAAATTAATTTTTTTCTTGAGCCGAATAATTTTTTATTTTTTTTTTTAACGGCAAAACTCATCCACCTCCGTTTACGCGAAACACCCCAGCATTGGTGGCACACTAGGCGTAACACCCCAGCATTGATGGGACACTACGCGTAACACCCCAGCATTGGTGGGACACTACGCGTAACTGCATAGGTTTCCCTAAGTCTTCGTCCAATGATAAATTTTATTTTTTTCTTGAGCCGAATAATTTTTTTTTTTCATGGCAAAACTCATCCACCTCCGTTTACGCGTAACACCCCAGCATTGGTGGCACACTAGGCGTAACACCCCAGCATTGATGGGACACTACGCGTAACACCCCAGCATTGGTGGGAAACTACGCGTAACTGCATAGGTTTCCCTATGTCTTCGTCCAATGATAAATTTATTTTTTTCTTGAGCCGAATAATTTTTTATTTTTTTTTTTAACGGCAAAACTCATCCACCTCCGTTTACGCGAAACACCCCAGCATTGGTGGCACACTAGGCGTAACACCCCAGCATTGATGGGACACTACGCGTAACACCCCAGCATTGGTGGGACACTACGCGTAACTGCATAGGTTTCCCTAAGTCTTCGTCCAATGATAAATTTTATTTTTTTCTTGAGCCGAATAATTTTTTTTTTTTTTCACGGCAAAACTCATCCACCTCCGTTTACGCGTAACACCCCAGCATTGGTGGCACACTAGGCGTAACACCCCAGCATTGGTGGGAAACTACGCGTAACTGCATAGGTTTCCCTATGTCTTCGTCCAATGATAAATTTATTTTTTTCTTGAGCCGAATAATTTTTTATTTTTTTTTTAACGGCAAAACTCATCCACCTCCGTTTACGCGAAACACCCCAGCATTGGTGGCACACTAGGCGTAACACCCCAGCATTGATGGGACACTACGCGTAACACCCCAGCATTGGTGGGACACTACGCGTAACTGCATAGGTTTCCCTAAGTCTTCGTCCAATGATAAATTTTATTTTTTTCTTGAGCCGAATAATTTTTTTTTTTCACGGCAAAACTCATCCACCTCCGTTTACGCGAAACACCCCAGCATTGGTGGCACACTAGGCGTAACACCCCAGCATTGGTGGGAAACTACGCGTAACTGCATAGGTTTCCCTATGTCTTCGTCCAATGATAAATTAATTTTTTTCTTGAGCCGAATAATTTTTTTTTTTTTTTAACCGCAAAACTCATCCACCTCCGTTTACGCGAAACACCCCAGCATTGGTGGCACACTAGGCGTAACACCCCAGCATTGATGGGACACTACGCGTAACACCCCAGCATTGGTGGGACACTACGCGTAACTGCATAGGTTTCCCTAAGTCTTCGTCCAATGATAAATTTTATTTTTTTCTTGAGCCGAATAATTTTTTTTTTTTTCACGGCAAAACTCATCCACCTCCGTTTACGCGTAACACCCCAGCATTGGTGGCACACTAGGCGTAACACCCCAGCATTGATGGGACACTACGCATAACACCCCAGCATTGGTGGGACACTACGCGTAACTGCATAGGTTTCCCTATGTCTTCGTCCAATGATAAATTTTATTTTCTTCTTGAGCCGAATAATTTAATTTTTTTTTAACGGCAAAACTCATCCACCTCCGTTTACGCGAAACACCGCATCATTGGTGGCACACTAGGCGTAACACCCCAGCATTGATGGGACACTACGCGTAACACCCCAGCATTGGTGGGACACTACGCGTAACTGCATAGGTTTCCCTATGTCTTCGTCCAATGATAAATTTATTTTTTTCTTGAGCCGAATAATTTTATTTTTTTTTAACGGCAAAACTCATCCACCTCCGTTTACGCGAAACACCCCAGCATTGGTGGCACACTAGGCGTAACACCCCAGCATTGATGGGACACTACGCGTAACACCCCAGCATTGGTGGCACACTACGCGTAACTGCATAGGTATCCCTATGTCATCGTCCAATGGTATTTTGTTTTTTTTTACAGCAAAACTCATCCACCTCCGTTTACGCGTAACACCCCAGCATTGGTGGGACCCCACACAAGCAGACAGGACATGAATGAGATGAGCCCAAGACTTGTGTGTCTGTATTTTCATCCTTATTATTATTATTATTATTATTATTATTATTATTATTGTCTTTGATATGTGAGCATGTAGAGGCTGAATAATGAAAGCATGTGAACAAAGAAATAAATAAAAACACAAATCAATCTTTTTTATTTTGTCTTGTGTCTTGCTTGTACTACCATTTTGTTTGTGAGAATAAAGGAATCAACCAAGTGTCATGTCACATCAGGCTTCTTTATTGTACTTCTTTAACACTGCACACACATATATACATACACCACATAATCGTACACAGCATCCCCTGTCACAGCTAAGTGAATGTATCCCATCCTCCTCATCCTGTAGTAGTAGTAGTAGTAGTAGTAGTAGTAGTAGTAGTACCACCAACCCGTTGACTGTATTCTACCATTTCCCCATGAGCAGCTCATCCGTCATCGCCACCGTCATTGTCATTGTCATTGTCATTTTCTTCTTCTTCTTCTTCTTCTTCTTCTTCTTCTTCTTCTTCTTCCTCCTCCTGATTTTGTCTTCGTCTTTTAGCACGAGTCCAGTTGAGTATCGGTGTGGTTACACATGAATCAGAGTCCTGGTGGTGGTGGTGCTGGTGGTGGCGTTGGTGGTGAACGTCACTGGGACTGTGAAATCTGAACATGTCTTTCTCAGAGTAGCCAACATCCGACATATACTTTTCCAAGGTGACTGTGACTATGTCAGGTAGGGAGCTGCTGAGGTCACTGTTAGATAACACCTTTTTTATAAACTCTGGCTGGTTGACATGCATGTGTATATGTGTTGAAAGTGTAGACCACTGGTTGTGTCTAGTTTGAGTCTTATCAAAGCACATGAGCACCAAAGTCCTGTTGTTGTACAGGTCGCCCAGTACACGATGTGTCAGGTATGGGAAAAAACACAACACCAGCATAACCACCATGGTGTAGAAGTCAGCTCTTTTGGAGTGTTTGACATTGTACTTGCACGTCATTTTCTTCACGAAGCGATTCAGCTTCTTGTTCTGTGAGTCGAACAATGTCAACATGGCCACGACACTCTTCAACACCGCATCATTTACAACAGAAGACATCTCTCTCGAGCAACCCAGCTGGGGCTTGGTTTTAAACTCTATCACCTCAGCTAGCTCGAATATCTTCGCCGTCCAAGACAGGAAAGGGGTACCTGATGACATGTTCACCCCCTGATTGCTGTCAATTGTCCCATATTGAGAATAAAAGTCTTCAGTAAGCGCTGTTGAGAACAGGGCAATCGTGACAGGCAGGCAGGCTTTCATAATGAGATACTTCCCATACTTCTCCTCTGAGTGGCTGAAACTTGTGCTTGGTTCGCGTTCCATTGCACCATAGCCCGTTTCGATAGAATCCCCTCTACCGGGTATGTAGTACGGATCTCTGAACTCCAACTGAGGTTTGCGAAAGAGAAGCAATTCCGTTACGACACATGAAGAATCTGAAGATGATGATGATGATGATGATGATGCTAATGATCCTGTCTGACATCGACTGCTGCGAGTAACCATGGCTTTAATCAAAGCGCAACTGGAACTTGAGCATACGTGCTTGCTGCAGTGTGTTTGACACACATACCCCTGAATGTAGTCACTGAACGGACATTGGTTCTCAACACAGTAGCTGACCCATTGGCAATCCTCTATTAACTCTATGTGGGAATGATTCATTACGGGTCTACTCACAGACTCAGCCATTTTCTTTCTATCTTTCTTTCTTTCTTTCCCAACTCCCCACCGGCTCCTGATATCTCTGACTGTCTCTTGTTATGAAACGTGCAATGACCTGTGTGATAGCCAATGCCAACTCCCTGAACATCTATCTATCTGTCTCTCTCTCTCTCTCTCTCTCTCTCTCTCTCTCTCTCTCTCTCTGGTTTTGTTAATTGTGGTTTTCTTTTCTCTAGGCTAGCAGAGGACAGAGCGCTGATCTCATCCTGGTGGACGAAGTAGGCTTCGTCAATTCTAAGATGCTACTGGCCGTGCTACCAAACATCGCATTCAGAGGGCGTAAGCAAGTGCACATTACTAGTCACGTCAACAACACTCCGTGGCTGAACAAAGTTGCGGACATCCGCGGCGACAACGGGGAGCCCGCTTACCACGTAGTGTCGCAGAGTTTCAAGTGTAGGTATCACGAGAGAGACCCAGGACTGACGTGCTACTGTCTCGGAATCTACTGTCCTCAACATATATCCGTAGACAATCATTTGAAGGAGCTGATGAACATGGTCACTCCAAAGGGATTCGAGAGCGAAGTCACGGGCAGCAGCAGTACTTCTTCTACCGACACCAAAACCGACAACACCACTCCATTCGAGCCCTCGGTCATAAACAAGTTCCTCTCGAATAACAGCGTGACCTTGGAACATATGAGTCGAGTGGCCGTGGTCAGAGCGTACCTCTGTCTCGATCCAACGTTCGGTGGAGGCTCTAGATCCTGTGCCGGAGTATGCTGTGCTGTGGAATTGGCAGGTGGCAATATAGTGGTGAGTTGTCACACATTCTCCTCAACCGAATCCAAACCTGACACCAGAAGATCGCTAAACATATATCCATAATCCATAAAGGGTCTTTGGGTGAGTTTTTCATCATCATCATCATCATGACACGGTCCGTCAGGGGGTGGCAACTTCAAGTCCAATAGGTTGCAAATGTAAGTGCCTACACGCGCCTCGTTCTGGATCGTCAACGTGGTCTCCGTGTCGGGTACAAAGCACGAGATTAGCTCAACGGCCTGGTCCCAAGTACCGCATGTGCACTTCTTAGAGTCTGAGAGTTTCACCATCCACCCTGTCATCGCTAGAGAGATGATGATCTGAAGAGATTGTCTGTTCCGTTTGCTGCCCTTGATGACCGTCAAATACTTGAGGGCTCCGCTGCGAACGGTGTCAGCCGAGGCAAATGTGGCGAGTACCATAGCGTCGTACCCCTTCCAGTTGCACTTCGATATACACTCATGCACAAAGTGCTCCGGAACGCTGTTGCCTATGGCAAGCGTTATAGCCCTCGATAAGTCACAAGGAACAATGAGTGAATAATCGCATGCGTTTTCACCAAGTCGTCTTTTGTTGTAGATGGAGACCAAGCCGTCGATCATGAGTATCCTAGCTGGTGAGAAGGATACTATCTGACTGTATAGGAGCCTAAGTTGGCCATCGTCCATGCTAGAGTAGAAAATAACGTTGCGCCGGAATGAAGTGAAGACTATCATGAACTCGTATTGTGCTATTAGGTACTCCCATGGACACCTCATCAATGTTTCAACTTGCTCTCGAGCTGCTTGACAAGTGCTACAGAACATAGTAGTAGTAGTAGTAGTAGCAGCAGCAGCAACAGCTAATGTCTATATCTTTCAAATGTACTATTGTGGTTGTTTTCTCTTTCTCTTCTTTTCTTTTCTGGACTTTAATTGTTCCACCCACTCCCCTGACACCTCTTCCTCTGTTTCGTCACAGGTTATGGCTCTGGAGGAACTGGAGATACGAGATTTGGATCAAGTGACTAGAGTGTACGCTGCTCTGCTAAGCGCTCACATCAGACTACTGAAACTTCTGATGCCCAGAGTGATGTGGAAAGAAGTGCCTGTTGTGATGGTATTCGAACAAAATACATACGTCAACGCACTGGTCGATGTTAAGAATCTAATTGAGCACTCGCTAGTACGCTCTGGATTCAAGGTCCTCTTCTACAGCAAATGGTCGCACGCCAACAACAAATACATGCTAGGGAAACATGTCAGTGTTAAGACCAAACTCGATATGGTACTCAGTACAGTATCAGCAATCAATAGAGAAACGCTTTTTTACTGTGACACCGTCATGTCCCTGGGATGGGCAGTGTTATCGCAGGTCACCAAGAAAACGCAGATCATCGAGTCAACCATCGGGACCTCGAGGGGTACGGGTTCCAGTAACAGGATGGGCTCTAATATGGACGTGTTCATGTACAGGCGCTCCCGAAAGGGAGTCAATGTGGCCACTGATATCACGGCGAGTGTGTTGGAGACACGAGACATTATAGATCTATCTGGAGATAGGCTGACTGACAGGGCTCACGCAGAGCAAGGGAAATTGCTATTGGGTAAATTGAGAGAGGAAATGTTGATGGTCACTATCACTGAGTCAGCAAAAGGTAGTACAGTGACAACAGGGGGTAAAAAGTCCGTAGGTGGAGAGTACACAAGGGATGACATGCTCTCAGCGTTCTTGCTGCTATGTCATACCAGAGACGAGATACACAGAGGTGAACGATCTATCAGGATTAGTGGTGAGGTATATTACAAGTAGACCTGCTGTTGTGAGTGTAATGTTAAGTTGTTGGTGTACCTTGACCCAAATAAAAAAATAAATAAATCACAAGACACACGAGTGGACATTCTCTCTCTGTTCTTTATTGACAATGAGGAAAAAGTGTGGGTCTACTCTTCAAATACATGTCCTTTGTTGACATGTGTGCTGCGTGCCCCCGGTTTATTGTACCGAAAGTCTCCTTGATGGTGTTTGCCTATTAGTTGTTGGTGTACCCTGACCCAAATAAAAAAAAATAAATAAATCACAAGACACACGAGTGGACATTCTCTCTCTGTTCTTTATTGAAAATGAGGAAAAAAGTGTGGGTTCACATATACAATATGTCCACCATGGTGGATTCTACTGGTGAGATAACAACTGACAATTCAACTGTCTTCAAATACAACTCCTTTGACTCCACATTGATAGTACTCGATACATGTCCCCGGTTTATAGCAAAAAGCCTTGGTCGTGGGACTCGAAGAAGTCTAGACCATTGCTGCGTCGATATGCAACATCAGCCTCAAGGTGACACTTGAGAGCAGGATCACATAGCTCTGACTCTGCTGAAGACACATCATCATCATCATCATCTTCAGTTTCATCAAAGAGTCCCTTGTCCCTGACACATGTTCTATAAAGTGTCAGCAGGCACAGCTGGAGTGAGATACGTAAAATCTGGACTTTTGGAGCGTGGATTGCTGCACTTCTGCGAAACACTGGTTTCATCCAGTGTATCGTCAGGCATCGAGATACCTTGTTGGTGTAGCAGGAGCGAGCCGACAGACCGTCGTAGGGTCTCTTTGGGGGTAATGTCCAGCAAAGAAGCACGTCGCTGGTGTCGCACATGTTGACGGGTAGACCTTTGAGGGATCCTTTTCACCAGTTCTTCATGGTCACATATGAATTGATCAGTGACACCCATCGCTTGTAACGCGTTCACCGGCAGACCAGTAAACACAGGAAAGGTCATTCCCAGGAACTTGGACTTTTCTTCCATATGTTGGTACTTTTCGAGGAACGCCTGCAAACGTGCCTCCATGGTTTTCTGATCACAGAATTTAGTTTCAGAAGTGGCGGGGGGTGGGGGGCAAGTTGGTACGAGATGAATCTTTGTCAGGAACTCCAGTCCACCTTGTCATATAATGGTTAGTAAGAATAAAGTCGAATGTGGAATTGAGTGCTCTCGGACCAGCTGTTTCAATTGTTGTGTTAGTCTCAACATCCTTATCTATAGATAGATAGATAGATAGATAGATAGATAGATAGATAGATCTTCTTTTTGACAGGGTGTTTTGTACCATGGTGGTTGTGATACAAGTGACTGATGGTTGATCATTTCTTCAACCTGGCCAGCTCCTTTGCATATGCTACCATATCTGGATTGGAGCTAAAGTCCTCCGCGTGACATCTCTCGTCTTTGTCTTCGTCTAATGTCATGACACTTATGACATCCACAGTTTCAGCGTACTTGATGAGAATCCTCTTGACTAGCTCTTGGTGCTTTGCCTCAAAGTGTGACCCTAAACACTGAACTGTCCGGGATGGCATAACCAGAAAGTCCGCAAAGGAAACGTCCAGTGTTTCAGCGTACTTGATGAGAATCCTCTTGACTAGCTCTTGGTGCTTTGCCTCAAAGTGTGACCCTAAACACCGAACTGTCCGGGATGGCATAACCAGAAAGTCCGCAAAGGAAATGTCCAGTGTGTTAGGGGTGTGCCCTAGCCAAGCTTGAACCAACGCTCTAACATTGTGATCCTTGATGGTCCCAGTGCATCTTCCTGGGTAGGACTGTGGATGACCTCTGTTGGCCATTATTCGTGACAATGTTACAACCTTATCGAGTTACAGGGGTATCAGAGAAAAGTTAATATGTATGTGTCACTGACTTATGACTTACAACGCCACAACATCTGAAACGATCAGTACAACAGCTGTGGTTGGCCACGATGGACTGACTGGGTTTTGTGCTGGGGTTTGGCCGTGATAGCTGTGGCTGGACACACATTGTGGTTACTATATATATATATATATATATATATATATATATATATATATATGATGCGCCATTTACCTAAGCTCAGTTACACATTGAGTTTGTAGAATTCGGTGTCTAGTCCTAACCACAGACTGTCTCCTCCATCTCACAGTGGACTCTTCAGCAAAATCATCGCAGTCATGTCACGTGAAGACCTTGATGACTGGTGGAGCGATATCGGTAGGTCTTACTGTTTCAGATCAAACGTTCTTGTTTCTGTCTTTCTATATGTACATGCTGAATTATTTTCCTCTTTCTATCAGAGAATGTTCCTGCACCTTACAGATTACCGTTTCAGCGTCGCGTGACTGGTACATCGCAGCTCGAGCAGGAAGTCCCATCAGCGAGCCCACCCTCGTCGGAGACACTGTCTCCTCCACCTAACTCACCTTCGCCGGAGCCACCGTCTCCGCCACCTAACTCACCTTATCCTAAGCCACCGTCTCCGGCACCTAAGTCACCTTACTCTAAGCCATCGTCTCCAGCACCTACATCACCTTACTCTGAGCCATTGTCTCCCGCTGCATCGCAAGACCAGGGTGTCGTCCCCGACCCTTTGGTGGATAAAGCGAGTGACTATGGTGCATTCATAGACAATGTCAAAACCATCGTCCTCCATATGTTTAAGGAAGCAGTTCACAAGGCTTGGGCGGCTCAGTGCTATGCATGTGAGATCAACTGTCCCACTCAGAGACGGCACGATTGTGTGTATCATGCCCCTGAATTCTACTACTATTCATACTTAGAACACAATCATACACAATTCTACGCAGATCTTTGTATTGCTACCGTCCAGCGCTTCCTGAGCAAAAAGGGTACCAGCGCGGATGAAGCTAGAGTCCGCGGAGCCACTGAGGCCATTCTGCATGATATGAAGACAGTAGAGGGGTTCATCGAGAATCTCATGGCGATGTATGACACTAAGATAGAGGGCGACCAAAACCACCTTTAGAGCGCAGAGAAATTATGTGTGATCAATAATGTGTTGCTTCTCACCAATATTTCCTTGTATTTGTGCACAAGACATGAAATAAAGGTTTCTTTGGCAATGAATATGTACACCAAGAAAAGTGATCAGTGTCTTTTATTGATGACTACACACACATACACTTCGGGTCAAGAAAAAAAAAAAACATCATTGGACGAAGACATAGGGAAACCTATGCAGTTACGCGTAGTGTCCCATCAATGCTGGGGTGTTACGCGTAGTGTCCCATCAATGCTGGGGTGTTACGCGTAGTGTGCCACCAATGCTGGGGTGTTACGCGTAACCGGAGGTGGATGAGTTTTGCCGTTAAAAAAAATACAAATTATTCGGCTCAAGAAAAAAATAAAATTTATCATTGGACGAAGACATAGGGAAACCTATGCAGTTACGCGTAGTGTCCCATCAATGCTGGGGTGTTACGCGTAGTGTCCCATCAATGCTGGGGTGTTACGCGTAGTGTCCCATCAATGCTGGGGTGTTACGCCTAGTGTGCCACCAATGCTGGGGTGTTACACGTAGTGTCCAATCAATGCTGGGGTGTTACGCCTAGTGTGCCACCAATGCTGGGGTGTTTCGCGTAAACGGAGGTGGATGAGTTTTGCCGTTAAAAAAAATACAAATTATTCGGCTCAAGAAAAAAATAAAATTTATCATTGGACGAAGACATAGGGAAACCTATGCAGTTACGCGTAGTGTCCCATCAATGCTGGGGTGTTACGCGTAGTGTCCCATCAATGCTGGGGTGTTACGCGTAGTGTCCCATCAATGCTGGGGTGTTACGCCTAGTGTGCCACCAATGCTGGGGTGTTACACGTAGTGTCCAATCAATGCTGGGGTGTTACGCCTAGTGTGCCACCAATGCTGGGGTGTTTCGCGTAAACGGAGGTGGATGAGTTTTGCCGTTAAAAAAAATACAAATTATTCGGCTCAAGAAAAAAATAAAATTTATCATTGGACGAAGACATAGGGAAACCTATGCAGTTACGCGTAGTGTCCCATCAATGCTGGGGTGTTACGCCTAGTGTGCCACCAATGCTGGGGTGTTTCGCGTAAACGGAGGTGGATGAGTTTTGCCGTTAAAAAAAAAAAAAAAATTATTCGGCTCAAGAAAAAAATAAATTTATCATTGGACGAAGACATAGGGAAACCTATGCAGTTACGCGTAGTGTCCCATCAATGCTGGGGTGTTACGCGTAGTGTCCCATCAATGCTGGGGTGTTACGCCTAGTGTGCCACCAATGCTGGGGTGTTACACGTAGTGTCCAATCAATGCTGGGGTGTTACGCCTAGTGTGCCACCAATGCTGGGGTGTTTCGCGTAAACGGAGGTGGATGAGTTTTGCCGTTAAAAAAAATAAAATTATTCAGCTCAAGAAAAAAAAAAAAATTATCATTGGACGAAGACATAGGGAAACCTATGCAGTTACGCGTAGTGTCCCACCAATGCTGGGGTGTTACGCGTAGTGTCCCATCAATGCTGGGGTGTTACGCCTAGTGTGCCACCAATGCTGGGGTGTTTCGCGTAAACAGAGGTGGATGAGTTTTGCCGTTAAAAAAAAAAAAAAAATTATTCGGCTCAAGAAAAAAATAAAATTTATCATTGGACGAAGACATAGGGAAACCTATGCAGTTACGCGTAGTGTCCCACCAATGCTGGGGTGTTACGCGTCGTGTCCCATCAATGCTGGGGTGTTACGCCTAGTGTGCCACCAATGCTGGGGTGTTTCGCGTAAACGGAGGTGGATGAGTTTTGCCGTTAAAAAAAAATAAAATTATTCGGCTCAAGAAAAAAATAAATTTATCATTGGACGAAGACATAGGGAAACCTATGCAGTTACGCGTAGTGTCCCATCAATGCTGGGGTGCTACGCCTAGTGTGCCACCAATGCTGGGGTGTTTCGCGTAAACGGAGGTGGATGAGTTTTGCCGTTAAAAAAAATACAAATTATTCGGCTCAAGAAAAAAATAAAATTTATCATTGGACGAAGACATAGGGAAACCTATGCAGTTACGCGTAGTGTCCCATCAATGCTGGGGTGTTACGCCTAGTGTGCCACCAATGCTGGGGTGTTTCGCGTAAACGGAGGTGGATGAGTTTTGCCGTTAAAAAAAAAAAAAAAATTATTCGGCTCAAGAAAAAAATAAATTTATCATTGGACGAAGACATAGGGAAACCTATGCAGTTACGCGTAGTGTCCCATCAATGCTGGGGTGTTACGCCTAGTGTGCCACCAATGCTGGGGTGTTACACGTAGTGTCCAATCAATGCTGGGGTGTTACGCCTAGTGTGCCACCAATGCTGGGGTGTTACGCGTAGTGTCCCATCAATGCTGGGGTGTTACGCGTAGTGTCCCATCAATGCTGGGGTGTTACGCCTAGTGTGCCACCAATGCTGGGGTGTTACGCGTAACCGGAGGTGGATGAGTTTTGCCGTTAAAAAAAAAAAAAATTATTCGGCTCAAGAAAAAAATAAATTTATCATTGGACGAAGACATAGGGAAACCTATGCAGTTACGCGTAGTTTCCCACCAATGCTGGGGTGTTACGCGTCGTGTCCCATCAATGCTGGGGTGTTACGCGTAGTGTCCCATCAATGCTGGGGTGTTACGCCTAGTGTGCCACCAATGCTGGGGTGTTTCGCGTAAACAGAGGTGGATGAGTTTTGCCGTTAAAAAAAATAAAATTATTCAGCTCAAGAAAAAAAAAAAATTATCATTGGACGAAGACATAGGAAAACCTATGCAGTTACGCGTAGTTTCCCACCAATGCTGGGGTGTTTCGCGTAAACGGAGGTGGATTAGTTTTGCCGTTAAAAAAAATAATAATAATTATTCGGCTCAAGAAAAAAATAAATTTATCATTGGACGAAGACATAGGGAAACCTATGCAGTTACGCGTAGTTTCCCATCAATGCTGGGGTGTTACGCCTAGTGTGCCACCAATGCTGGGGTGTTACGCGTAAACGGAGGTGGATGAGTTTTGCCGTTAAAAAAAAAAATAAAATTATTCGGCTCAAGAAAAAAATAAATTTATCATTGGACGAAGACATAGGGAAACCTATGCAGTTACGCGTAGTTTCCCACCAATGCTGGGGTGTTACGCGTCGTGTCCCATCAATGCTGGGGTGTTACGCCTAGTGTGCCACCAATGCTGGGGTGTTTCGCGTAAACGGAGGTGGATGAGTTTTGCCGTTAAAAAAAATATAAAATTATTCGGCTCAAGAAAAAAATAAAATTTATCATTGGACGAAGACATAGGGAAACCTATGCAGTTACGCGTAGTGTCCCACCAATGCTGGGGTGTTACGCGTAGTGTCCCATCAATGCTGGGGTGTTACGCCTAGTGTGCCACCAATGCTGGGGTGTTACGTGTAAACGGAGGTGGATGAGTTTTGCCACAAAAAAAAAATAAAATATTCGGCTCAAGAAAAAAATAAAATTTATCATTGGACGAAGACATAGGGAAACCTCTGCAGTTACGCGTAGTGTCCCACCAATGCTGGGGTGTTACGCGTAAACGGAGGTGGATGAGTTTTGCCACAAAAAAAAAAAATATTCGGCTCAAGAAAAAAATAAAATTTATCATTGGACGAAGACATAGGGAAACCTATGCAGTTACGCGTAGTGTCCCACCCATGCTGGGGTGTTACGCGTAAACGGAGGTGGATGAGTTTTGCCGTGAGAAGGGGCAATACGCTGAGGCTGATTCTGATTCCGATGCTGTTGTAGAGTGGACACCGGTTGGCCTTGACAGCTCAGGCGGTGCGATTCATGAATTAGGTCAAGATGTTCTAGGACAAATGACACATGTGTTATGGGTGTGGAAATCATGAAATGTAACCTATAAAAGCTATGCAACAATAAAGCAATGTTAGAAACAACTGAAACGTCTTCGAGTCGTGTGTGTGTGACATATCAATAAAGTTTATTGATCTACGGATCCGCTGTTTGGGTATGTCATATCATTTGAAACTGAAGACCACTGTTTGTCAACCAAATCCTGAGAAGGCCTGCGAGACTGGGAGACCATCATCACCAGTTCCCTTTCAGGCTCCACCTGGCGATCACCTCCTGACCCAACGATTCGGACACGGGATGACCAAGGAAACATCAACACAGACGGACATCACCTATCCCTTATGGTGGTCACCACCTGGTACCGAAGAGGGGCATGACGAGGTGAATTGGCACAGGTTCAAGGAGGAGACACTCGGACGCAGCTGCCCGGGTAGCCGAGGTCAGAAACAAAAGAACATTACCGACTGGTTCATATCAGGGCAGACAAGAGAGCCCGTACCTGAGTGTAGCTTTACCTGCCGTCCCAGAACCAGTACTACCTGGTTCGGACCCAATCCAAGACTCTGCACCATCGCAGTACCTAGCAGAGACCACGACAAGGGCTGGAAAGAGTTTAGATTAAACAGACCCTTTACAGATGTCGAATAATTGTGATCCAGAGTTTATTACTCTTAGCTGTGACAGGGGATGCTGTGTACGATTCTGTGGTGTATGTATATATGTGTGCAGTGTAAAAGAAGTACAATAAAGAAGCCTGATGTGACATGACAGTTGGTTGATTTCTTTATTCTCACAAACAAAATGGTAGTACAAGCAAGACACAAGACAAAATAAAGAAGATTGTGTTTTTATTTATTTCTTTGTTCACATGCATTCATTATTCAGCCTCTACATGCTCACATATCAAAGACAATAATAATAATAATAATAATAATAATAATAATAATAATAATAATAATAGGGATGAAAATACAGACACACAAGTCTTGGGCTCATCTCATTCATGTCCTGTCTGCTTGTGTGGGGTCCCAGATTTTCTCTTCTTATTTTTCATACAGACAGGTCTTTCCCACTTGACTGAGCCCTTAGTAGACTTACGCTGCACTTTAGCGGAAACCTTATTGTTGTCATTTTTATGTCCGTTCTGTCTTTTTTCCGTGTAGTCGCTGAGTAATTGTTTGCATCTGACAGCAGAGGATTCTGCACGATCTGCATTGTACTTTTCCAGAGCCGCACATTTCCACTGCAGGTTGACAATATTGGTTATGGGAGAATTACCAAACTGCACCAGAGCATCGTAAGACATTTCGGGTCCGGCTCTAATGACTCGATTGGTAAAGTCTCTCTTGAACGCTATCCCGCAGTGCAAGCAGTTCCAGAATTCGTGAGAAGGGGCAATACGCTGAGGCAGATTCTGATTCTGATGCTGTTGTAGAGTGGACACCGGTTGGTCTTGACAGCTCAGACGCTCGGGACAATCTGAAGCCAACGTGGTCTTGGTCAAACACGTAGATGCCGTCGCAACACATGTCCTCGGGTGAATCTCCCATTCGTACGTATCCATGAGTCAATTGTCGCAGTGTACAATAGGCAGTGATGTGCGAGAACAACCATATCAAGGCTGCTATCTTTCTGTTGTAGGTGGTAGGTTGAACGGTTCTTTTTAACTGTAGCTCGATCCCGCCTTCTAATGGTAGAGCGATCAACGAAACTCTCTTGGAAGCAGTGATGGTTTTCACCAGGCTCGAAGAAGTCTCTATAGGGAATCCCGATGCTATCAAGTGCTTGAATAACATAACTCTCTCGGCCGTGACGTTGTACCTAGAGTTGTATCTACGAACGGGACCGATCATCGCCATGCACATGTACGAAAGCAGCTTATCGTTGGTCCCTGTGGAGGAAGTGGACCTTAAGTTCCTTCTCAGCTGTTCAACTTTTAGCTGAGCCTGGCGCCTGTCTTCGTGCAACTCGGGGTACTGCTGCGATAGGAACTGGGCTCTGTCACGGCTCCTGTTTAACGAGCCATAAAATTGGTAGAGGCAACGCAAGGGGTAGTCACTCAGATACCTGGGTGCCTCCAGCTCCTCCAGTGTGCGAATATGCGACTTGAGTTGGTGGAGTATGTCTTTGCCCAACGTCTTCTGTTTGGTTATTTCATCCCGTCTCTTGAGCGACTCCAACTGTTCGAGGAACTTGATAGGTTTCAGACTTTGACCCGCGCCGCCGCTGCAGCCACCGTTATCGTCCTTGGTCATGTCATCTTTGGAGAACACACTACCGCAAGGTCCAACTCTCACCATTTCGCAGTTGTTGTTGTTGTTGTTGTTGTCGTCATCGTCAATGCGGAAAGTACACGTTTCGTCCTTCTCACTGAAAACAAATTGTTCGTGCCTGAGCGTGAAATGGTAGCATGAGATCTTCCTCCTCACTTCTTCCCACGTATCAACCGTTATCTCTGTCTCAAAGTAACACTCGGGACACTCCTTGGTGTCCATAGCCAACTGTGGCACAATGGGGTAGCGGAGCATCAGCGCAAAGAAGTCCTGTAGCGAGTCCAAGGTGTTGAGGGACTCTTCATGAGAGCAAATGATAAAGTCTCTGCTCAGCTTCGCGTAGACGGCAACGGCTTCGGAGAGTGTCAGCGGCTGATTCGGTCTTTTGACTATAGACGCGCTGTTTTCCACACCTCGGACGGTCAGCAGTACGGTGTATTCGTTTACTTGTTTGTTACAAGGTTCCTCGGGTGACAAGGACGATCGCTTGGGCTCCCGAACAAGCGTGTCTACAAATTCCCGCAGCTGTGGATCTATCACTCCCGACAACCGTGCTTTACACGCTAAATCATACAGGTCGATCACTGACATTTGGTCCGTGTGCCGCCGTCGAGGCTCCTGGACCTCAGCGCCTCTAGGGCTCCGAGAGCTACGGTATCCGCGAGCTGACCGTGACCTTCCCACTCCGCTAGACACACCATGAGTCCTATCCATCTGGGGTCTCGTGAGCACGCCGGGTGTTTCACGTCGCTCCTCTTGGAAACAGAGGGCCAGAGACTGGTTAGTTGGGCAAATGCAGACATGCCAGTGTTGCCGATAAACCTCTCGGGTAAAGTGTAGTGGACGGCGAGGTTGTCATCACCACGCACAGAAGGTGAAGACATTATCTCCCTCTCTAGGTTATGTGGCAACTCCCTGAATGTGTACGCGAGGGCAAGAGCATCACTACTAGTGGTGGTGGTGGTGGTGTTGGTGTTGGTGTTGGTGGCGGTGGTGGTAATGTTCGTCAAGACAATACAACGACTGATGGAGCGAGCACGTTTCAACATCTCTGCTCGCCTCCCTTCCCGAATCACAATCACGATCCGTAGGCGGTTAGGACATACGTTGGGGCACAGTTTGTCAGCAATGGCTAGTGTTCCCGTCACAAGGTTAAGAACCCTCTCCCCTGCCTTGTCTGACGAGTCATGTACAAACACCGGTCTCAGTCCACACCCGTACACCAGCACGGTGTACACGTCGTGCATGAGAGATAAGAAATTGTGAGGTTTGTAATACTTGACAAGCCTGCCGTTATCGTCCAATCTCACCCTTGTCGTGTAGTTGGCGTGCACCACAGGTTCGAAGAATACATGCCCGCCGTTCAAGGGGAGAGCAGGTACGAATTCGATCTCTACACGTGAATTGAGTATGAGTAAACTCGAGACTCCCAGCTCACGCCACTCACAGTTCACCATGACTTCTGTGGTTGCTGTTGATGTCGATGTTGATGTTGATGTTGATGTTGCTGCTTCTTGTCTCAAACCATCAACCTGCCTTGTCCCAACGTCTTCAATTTCATTCTGTCTCACGAAGGAGTCATTGTAGTTTATTAGGTACCAAAATCTTTCCCTGCTCGGTATCAGTTTGCCATCGGAGGAGCACCTCTTCCAATCTCGCAGTTGCTTACCGCACCAGCTGCCCTCTCCCGAGTCTTCTCGAGCAAGCGCCTCAGTGAAATCCGTCCCCGACTCCCATCTATACTTTAACTGTGACACGTTTGAGCAAAACGACCCGGGGTCTCTCTTTGACCACGGTAAAGGTCTCTTCCAGGTTTCGGGACCTCGGATTCCCTTCGGTAGGCAGTTGACCTTACAGAATTCCCTAAGCGTACGGATGCAACGAACGTGCACCTCTGCACAGCCGCTCTCGAAGTCGTCACCTCGTGGCACAGTGTCCACAGGAGTCCTGATGACAGCGTGTATTCCCGACTCCCCTTGCATCTCGGACACTTTCAACGTCCCTTGATTTGAATGTAGCACAAGGTTACCAACGTTGCTGACGCGAATTATATCTTTTGACTTGTCAAGTATAATGGCTACGTCCTCCCTCTCGCCACAGCGCCCTTTACAGGAGACCAGGTACCCCGCTCTGTTTGTTTTCAGAACGTCTAGGCCCAGGGGTGAAATGTGGTGAGTCCAACAACATTCTGCCACAGAGTCTGCCTCGGGTGTGAAGACGGTTACTGTTCGCGATCTAAAAGGCCCCGTGGCACCTGCGAACCAAGCCAGTGCTCGCTGCAGGTAATTGTACACGCCGCGTTTCGAGCATTTTATCTCAAGCTCTTCGTGCACCTCTCCCGAGAGCATTCTGCACGCTAGGGCTACGATGAATTCCGAAGCCGAGCACACCTCGGTGTGAAAAATCAGACTTTCGTCCACCGGAGCGGTGTCATCACCGCGACCGTCATCATTGCTGCTGCTGCTGCTGCTGCTGCTGCTGCTAGATGGAGAAGCGTACCACTCTCCAGGCTCGACTATCACAATCAGGTTGGCGATAGGCACCAACGTCTCGTGTTGGAAAACCTTCAGTCCTTTATTCACCACCTTACAAATGCCTCTAGTCCACACCTTTTCGGTAGGGCACGTCAGCACGCGGGAGCACAAGGTGTCAAAACCTCTCCACGCGGCAGGGTCTCGTGCTCGAGCCATCCTAGAATCAATGTCCATACGTCCGAATGAGGCCAGGCCCAATTTGTCTGGTGGTAAACTCTTCATCAGTCTAGAATGAAAATTGACAGGAGGAGCGGCACAGAGCCACTTCACCACAGTGTTGTTGTTGTTGTTACCCTGGCCACCTATGGAGGTCAGGCTTTCAGAGAGGGGATATTCATGCTCCCAGTCTTGATGATCCTGAGACAGCTCACTGGGGGCTCTTTTGAATGTCCACTGCGCACGGATCAGTTTAAGCCAAGACCTTTCGTTCGTCACGTTATACCCTTCTAAAGGATCCCGGCCTCCGGTGCGCATGAACATGTCACTGATAACGGAGCTCTTGGTTTTACACTTGATGCGTTCTCGTGTGTCTATAGGTTCGGGATCGGGCCACTCGGGGTCCTCTTTCTTCAACACGTCCGTTCTGTAGAGCGAGCTACTGTCCACAACTACCGCGACAGACTCCAGCTTCTGCACCAAGGGTCCCTTGTCTCTCATGTAGAAAAGAGGAGACTCGGATGCGAATGCCATAGTGTAGCCGTCTACCACCGTGGTGCCTGGGTGGCGGTTGACACCGCAAGATTTACTTGCTAGTTGCATGAATGTCCAAGTGCCGAGACTTGTCCTGACCTCACTTGGGAAACGTTCCACTTTGTCGAACTCAAACACAGGACCGAGCGTTCTAGAGTAGGCTCGCAACAGGAGCTCTTCTTCGTCTCCGCGAGGCAGCAGCTCGCAACCCCTCCAGAGTTCCCAGGGTTGCACAGGCTTTGGGTTGCAACACCTCGATAGCAGAGGCGCTAGCCTGTGATCCTGAGCACACAAGAACGCGCCGATTGTATTTGCTCTCAGTCTTTGTGAGTGAAACGGTGCTGCGTCTGTGCCCCTCGTCCATACCGATGCGCCTCTGTGTCTACTGAGTGTGATCAGCTTGCACATTGGGAAGCAGTTGACCCTGCAACTTTCCGCCAAATGGCTCAATAGAGCGTATATTGGCGACAGCTCGCCCCTGCCGTGTACGGTAAACTCGTAGTCGAGTATCACGTCTCCAATGTTCATGTCCGGTACGCACGGATGAATGGATCTGTAGAACCAGGTCAGACAGGCGCTCACGTCAAAGTTCTTCTTGGTACCCCGTGTGGCAAGGACCCTCGCGCAGTGTCCCAGTAGCACAGCCTCGTCTAAGCACGCCTCGTAAACCGAGCCACATTCACCGTGAGGCCTGTCCGCCCTAATCATCGAGTAACTGTTCGGGGAAGACTTGACGGTGAGATTCAGATTGTATTCCGATAGCGGGTAAGAGAGCATGTCTTCGTCGCTCTCCTCCAGATCACATTCTTTTGCGATCTCGATAGAAGGGAAGAACTCTCCATCTCCTATGGTAGAGGGAGCAGTCGATGATCCCATCTTTCGCTTTTGTAACCTAAGCCAAGATCTCTTGTACAGAGGCCCATCAACTCTTTCAGTCTCTCCACCTCCTCCTCCTCCTCCTCCCCCTATTGCAGGGTTGTCGATTGCCACGTTGAATAGACACTGTTGATTCTTTCTGCGACAGGTCTTGAAGAGACGGAAGAGTTTCTGTTCCTCGTAACCTTTCGCGTTCTCGCTACGTATGGCCTGCTCTACCCTGGACATCTCGACGATTAGCCCGCCGTCTGCAATAGCTCCAGAGTCGATCGTTGTCTTATTTGCAGCGTTGGGAGAATAATTTAGTTGAAAGAAGCAGTCGCTACAGTCGAGCAGCAACGGCATAGGCAGTGGGCTCGATTTCTCATTTGGTATAATGACACACAAGTCATCTGTAAGCAATGTAGGCGCCCCTAACCATCGGGGTTCCGGTGTTACTCCACTTGTATTGGGGATCTTTAAAACAGCTCTGCCGTACCCGTGTTTGAAGTAAAACACACCGCAAGCCCTCAATATGTTCAAGTTAACCAGTCCCAGTGTCCGTATCCCAATCGTCACCCACTTGTAACTTGATTCACAACTTCGCCCGAGTCCAAATTTGACCACATGTCCCGTTGTTATCCTTGGTGGACCGCCGTAGACAGCTCTGGATACGTTTGATATGATTTGATTTTCATCTACATCATCATCATCATCATCAGATTCACAATCTATAGAGTTACAATCATTGTCCTGACCAACGCACCCATTCACCACGTCATCCTCATCAATATCCTCCCATTCAGCTTCGTCTTCGGCTTCAACCTCCCCTCTCCCTACACCGTGTCCAACTCCCAATATGTCATCTTCCAGCTCCTCGCACATTACATCTTCCACACCTGAAAGATCCAGGTTCATGATGAGCCCAGAATGTACAGTCGGGGCGACAGAAACAAGCCTTCTGAGTTCTGATAAAACCGAATGACATCTTACAGTGAACCTGATCTCACAGTTCTTCTCTGATATCGCGTATAACGACGGCTCTTTTAGAGACAGGTATGACAAGAGCAGAGTCTGAGCCTCTCTCAGGCTGAGGGTTGACATGAACGAGAGTTGGACAGGACTGCTTGCACTCTCGGACTTGTTGACACTCAGCTGCCTGAAGACATTGTACGCGTACATGATAGCGACACACCCTGTGAAACGTAAGATAAGCGGGGCTACGATTGTCATGGTCCCGGGCAGCAAGCACACAGATTGATTGAAAACATTATTCTTTGATCTGAACCCTTTAGGAAGCACCCTGTGATACTCGAAGCTCCTGAAGACGTGCAATGTCGGCACATTCCCTGCGGTCCTACACACGGTTTTACTTTGGTCCCCGTTTTCATCTCCGTTGCATGATATCACAACAGGAGGAATGCCAGGGAAACCCCTTTCCACTCTAAACATAGAGTAGCCACATGGGAACCATTCTGTTACATAGCCACTCGTAGCCGAAACGTCATTGTAGTCGTCGTCGTCGCCGCAGCCGCCGCCGCCGCCGTCGTCGTCTCTAAACTGAACCTTTCCTTCTACCCCTGACATACCAGCCCCACTCTTGGGTACAATGACCACAGCGTCTCTCAATATGTGTCTCAAAACCACAACAATGTCATTCTCTGCAAGAATAGAGAACCCCGAGGGGAGTCTTGTCATGTCTCTCAGAGACGTCAAGCCTTCGCGAACACAGCAGTTGTCGCGAACAGGGGTGCCGGAGGGTTTAGTATTCGCATCGGGCTCCGGCTCAAGCTCCCGACGGCTGGAAATGTTTTGCTGCTGCTGTCGATGCTGCTGTTGATGCCGCTGAAGCAGCAGCGCCGAGTCCGACTTTAGAGGGTGCAAGTCTCTCAGGTCTAAGAGTTTTCCCCCAGTATCAGATATAACACATGTTAGTCTGAACTCTATCCCCAACTTGTGGTCCCCCATAGCCAGAGCGCACAGTGTACGAATCATCTCTTCTCGACAGCCTTCGTCAAAGATCAGACAGATGTCGAGTTTCCACGAGGAGACCAAACTGTACAGACATTGACCGTCTGTCGCGTAGATGGTGCAGCCGGGGTCCATTCTCAGGCCTCGAATTTCACGCTCCTTGACGATGTAACACGTCTGCCAGTTTGAACACAAGCCGGACAACGTATCGCAGATTGAGTCCGAGGACCGTCGACAGGTCACCAGCGAAGGCAGTACTCGCGCTCCAGCTCCACCGTTGCCGTGCATCCTAAAAGCCACATCTGAGAACACGGACAGGGTCTCCTCGAAGACCTCGAAGGCTTCTTCTCCAAGACACAATTTCTTGGGAGGACGTGGCTCTGTGAAATACTCGATTTGCACCACTCGGCCTCTACTGTCGATCGTCGTAAACGTACCCTCACCAGTCTGTACCCTACTGTACCCTACTTTGGCTAGCCTAATGGGTGTCAGAGAAAGACATCTTTTCAGTGTCCCCTGATACAAAGTCCGGCACCTTACAATGAACCTGGACACCCATATCGGATCTAACTGGGCGAATACTTCACTCTGGCAACCGAATAGGTGCGATCGTTCATCGTCAGTGAGCTGAAACTTTCCCCATTTGAGACACGTGTAGACGTAGAACATGTACTTATCACACATGCGAACGAGAGATCTCACAGTATTACATCTGTTGATTGCGACAGGTTTACGTGTCTGAACGCTTGTAGTAGTAGTAGTAGTAGTAGTAGTAGCAGCAGTAGCAGTAGCAACATCGTGATGGCCACCTCTAACGGCACCGTTTCGTTCTGGAAGAGAGATGATTCGTTTGATCATAGTATCTCGTTGGGGACCACCTTGCCCGAGGTGATCACAGCTATCTTCTCAAAAAACAACGTCTTGGGTGATGAACAAATGTCGGTTGTGGAGCAAGGGTCGTCGAGTCCGGGTCATCTCGATGATGAAATCGAGTCAATGGAAAAGGGATCCGTTAACCCTGGGAGTAGGACGAAGGTCCCGGATTGTCATGACACCAGCATGAGCTCTGAGTGTTCCTTTGATGTTCAGCCAAATAAGAAGCCACCGAAAGTCATACGTTTCCAAAATAGCGACAGTGAAGAAGAGACTATGTCAATACCTTATGAGTGTGACGATTACCGCCAACGTGAGGAATATGAACCCCCCCGGGTCGACTACCTTCCATCACGGAGAGTTACGAAATGGACCACCGCAGACCTATCTAGAGAAAAATCACCCCGAGGAGCAAGAGGGGACACAGCGGCCTGCTCTAATCGTAGGTGTATGCGATGCGAGGCCTACGACGCTCACTGCAAGTCCGCCGCCGAGAACTACAGGCGGACCCTGACCAGCTACACTAAGACCGTTTCTGAACTCATGATAGGCTTTAAGAAGGTCCTAGAGCGGTACCCCGAGCTTAGGGTCGATTCCAGTGACGAGCATCTCCACTACATGGTACAGGCTGCGCTAGGGCGCAACAACCTTGTACAGGAGATGGTTCGCCTAGCTGCAAAGAGTCAGCTTCGAGAGGTTGTCAAAGCGGAGCCCTATGATGATGATGATGATGATGATGATGATGATGACAAAGAGGCCAAGTGTGGTGACCGCGCCATCGTTTCGATCCACGAAGCCTTAAACGCGTGCTACACTGACGGCGAGGCGCTAAGGATGGTCCTCCAGCGTTACACCAACCTGTACGTTCGCTACATAGAGGTGTGGAGAGAAATGTCTTCCAAGGTGTCAAGAGACATCTCTGTGATGGAGTTTGTGAACCTAACTCAAGACAGACCGGGCGTGAGCCACGGCGAGCCTTGGTCCGAGGCGAGAGCCTATGTGGCTCGCATGCTAAACAAGGTGATCTCTGTCACCCCCAGGGCGGTAGGAGAAGCTTGCGTCTGTGCACTGAAGACCATAGATCTCAACCTCTCGTCGGCGCCAGCAAATTTTGACAAACGCAAGGGGGTCATAGACGCTGCGATCGAGGACGTTCGCACTCGTTTGGACATGAGTTCTCGGAAGTGGAGTTGGGACTCTCACATGAACGACCTGTACTTTGATGTCCGCAGTGACCTGACGGTGTTGGAGGCCATAGTTGGCGTGGGAGAGCTTTCTGTAAAGACTCTGCTGTATGAACGGTCTATGCTCGTCTCACAAGTGAGAAAGATGGTCAGGAACGAGGGCTCTCTCGAGCTGCAGGTGGCTCAGTCTCGCTCCAAGCTAAGAGAGGCGATGACCCGATGTCAGTACGCAGACACGAACGGTCTACAGTACTAGTCCCTGTCAGTTTGGGTTGTGTGATAAGGTCTTGTCGTGACCAACCACTGTCATTCGCCTGCGACCACTTTTGTTTTTACACTGCCAAGAGAAGTATACGTTTAAAGGCATTTCTTTTCTGTTTTATTTCTGTATCTTTATAGATTATTTTGGGAGCTTAGTTTTGTATAAGAGTTTTTATCTTTCTATATTTTTCATTGTCGTTGTTTTTTTTCATGTTTGGCCGTCGCGTGTGGGTACTACTAATCTAACACTTGTATCGCATCTGTATATCGCTACACCATGGACACAGACTGCGATTACCTGCTGTATAGCAGGAGCGGAGACGATGCTGAAAAAGAGATCGAGGCTGCGTGTGACGGTCAGCCGTGTCTACACTGCGCAAAAGATTACGCGGTTCAGGAAAAAGTGTGCGCCGACAAAAACGCTACACCCTATAATGTATCGTTTGATGAAGCGCTATCCGGACGCATGGTGCCGTACGTGGAGGTGCTTGATGAACGGTCAATTCGGACTGAAATATTGTTTGATAAGTCCGAGACACCAGTAAGTTATGTAAAAGATGGCAATATTGTGTCACTCCAACACGCCGTACATATGCGGGACGTGTCCCCCAATGGCGTATGGCTCTCTGACAAAAGAGTCTGTGGAAGATCGGTGTCGCGGTTGAGGATGGCGGGTCTAATGTGCATACAGCTACCAGAACTAAACAGAGTAGTCCTTGAGCACAAGAACGATGACGGGTTACTATATCTGACAAACAAGTGGCTGTCGAGCAAAGAAAATATGGACGAAGGCATAGAGTTATTTGGACCCTTTGTCTGCGACGCTATGCTCGCTCCGGTGCTTCATGAAATCCTTCGTTCGGACTGGATCGAAGACCGCAAGGAAGCGCGGGAGACGAACAACGATCTTAAGCTAGGATGGGCTCAGGAGTTTTACGATTGGACGCGTGTCACCAAGACAGCGCTTGGCTCCACGGTATTTGCTCGCAACGTAAAGTGTCCGAGCAAACCCCACAATGGACAAGGTTACAGAATCGTAGGGCGGATTCTGGACAAGATGAGATGGTGCGGCTACACTCCTTGGTCCGCCGTGCAGGCGGTGCGCTGCTCGGAGGCTCGCATAATGGGAATCGCTTGTGCCGAATGTAGGAGCCAGGTCCTGACATCCTGCGTGTTTCTCGTGGAGTGTGCAGCGGTGGAGGCTTCGCGGCAGCGAGACTGGCTGGTACGAAACGAAGCTGTGATCCAGCTCTGCTCGCTCTTGTATCACATCCACAAGCCCGAGGGGGGTGATGTCAAACAATTACTAGACGCTTGGACCGAGTCCATCCTGATGCACTCCGTACGGTTCCGAGAGTACAAGGCTGCCACGGACTCTATGGCTAATGCGGAGGCTCTCGTTGTCATGTTCGCCAACGACCACCTCCGTGATGTGTCCGCCGCGAACCCGAGTAACGACACCGAACACCGCCCGACTAACGACGGCCCGGGTCCCGATCATGAGCTGCTACAGGTCATTATGCGAAATGACAAGTTCTCCCCTAGGCGAGACCCTGTCGTTTACCCAATTACAAGAGAGGACGACTTCAACATCTCGACTGCGGTCGACATCCTGAAAGAGGTACCCGACGGCGCCACGGAAGCGAGGGCTCAAGATCTAAACGTGATAACGGAGGCTCTCGTGGCATGCTTCCCTAGAGTCGCGGCCTCGGCTTTGGACCATCTCACGCTTAAGGCACCTAATACGCGCAGATTTTCGGGTAGAATGTGGCCCGTGTTTGTCAACTCCACTAGGGTGTGTTATCAGCTGTTCAAAGCCCTGGCTCTCCCTGTGTCACCCAGCCCCGTGTACACACTTGAGCTGTTGGCCAGAGGGTGGAGAGGTGTAAAACCCGCAGTTCTGCAACGTTTCATACCCATGAGCACCGGGGGTATTATCAAAGTCAACGTGGAGCATTACACGAAGCACTTTGTGTGTCCCGTCAGCACTCTAGTCAATCTCAAGCTGATAAGTGAGTCCGAAAGGAATCTGATGATCCAAGTTTTGAGCAAAGGGGTTCTACCTTGCTTTGCGGCAGAAGGTGACAGTACGCCTGATCGACTCGTAAGCTCAACCATAGCTTTGACATTTGCGGCTTGTGGGCTGCAGGTGTTGAACCGTAATGATGATGATGATGATGATGATGACGATGATGACAACGATGGAGCTCATCGCACGGTTACTACAGCGGGATTGTTATACTTTGCAGCGTGGTATGTGCTCGTGTACATGGGAGCGTTACACACACAACCTATAGTGAAGAAACAATTGTTGCGAAGCGGCTCAGATGCAGACAAACATTTATGTGCAGCTCTCAAACTTGAGTGGGTGATGGGAGCTGACAATTATCAAGTTCGCAACTATACTAGCAAGGAGATCGTACACGCTCTACGCATAGTTTTTCATGACCTAATCGACATGGGTACCGTTCTACGCATCGCGGAGCTCTACGTTCCAGAGCTTCTGGTGCAGCTGCCTTACGCAAAGGAACTTAACTCGACCCCGGGTAGTGTCAAGAGCGCAATAGAGAGCCGAGACTTGTGGTTCGCGAAGGAGCACGGGGATGAATTGTGTCTTAAAAATGATAACCTTCCCCCCTTTGTGTACCTTGGTAATTTGGCGCACGGCCTTTACAGTAGCATTGAAGGTACATTGACCAAGTGGTACAATAGACCAATTGCGGAGGCCTTACGTGGACCTGATAGTGAGTTTGACCCATGGTATGACTCGCTTCGTTTTCTAAACCCTCATTTGGAGGACGTGGTACGGTCATTATTGGAGGATACAGAGGAGACATATCTTGATCTAGACTGTGACTCGGCGAAGAAGGGTTCATCATCACCATCGTCACCACAGCCACCATCATCATCATCATCATCATCAGCAGCAGCAGCAGCATCATCATCATCATCATCATCACAGTCACAATCATCATCACAGCCACAATCATCAACATTGTCATCACCACCACCACCACCACCACCACCACCATCATCATCACAGTCACAGTTACACCCACAATCATCATCACCGCCACCACCACCACCACCACCACCACCGACAACAACAACAGGAACAACACAGGGCAGTCAAGTATATGCACCCAATCACTCTGGGGAAAACCTTCACGTATGCAAAGGGCTAGTGGTGGATGTACACAGACTAGGGTTTCATGACAATCGTAAATTCTTAACACGTGTAAAAGAGCATAGCGTGTCTATTACGGCAAAACACTCTGAGATATCAGTTGTAAAGAACCCTTGCATGACAAATATTGCCTCAACAGTGTTCATGACTACGGACACGCCGAGATGGGGATTGAAATTTGCTACCCCTTATTGTTCACTCATAGAGGCATTGTGGGCTCTCATGCACCCTGTAGGAACAGGAGCTGGTGCTACGGCTGCATCGGCGGAACCATCCACCGTCGAAGCTCTGGCCGTGATGGTACACTTAGCAATAAGAGCCATTACCGATCATAGTGTTACATCTGAGGCTACATTTGGAACCTGCAATACCATACATCACATAACTGCAAATGATCATAGAACGAACAGTGAATCTAGCTTCATACCTATCACAGCAATTGTAGGAGGTCTATTCGGAGTCAATGTGGAGCTTACTGTCAACAGTCACAATTACTACATAATCAATGAACATTACAAGGGACTGTGGGCTCCTGGTGTACTCTCTTGCAATAGCGGTGTCTGGTCCGTTGCGTTCGATTCTAACCTAACCAGCATGGTATCCCACGAGAGGTTTACAAGTGACTGTTACCACACGGGCACATTAGCCGCGTACATGAGACTGAATGGCCTGAAGGTGAGCCAAGTGCCATCTGATGGCTACTGCGGATTCCACACAGTTGCCGTGTTATGTGGCCTTACAAGCACCGGTAAGTGCGAAGAGGAACTTCGCAAAACCTTGGCCAGTAAAACGGCTGAATACGTGATAGGTAACAAGAATGTACATGCGGCATACCTAAAGGACATTAAAGTGGACACCGGGGATCAGCTGAAATCTCTTCTCATGCGGGACCGAAGATGGTTGACCGTAGATGAAGTGTGCATTATGCTCAGGGCACATGGGAAACTTCCAGCAATGATCTCAGAATTCAAATACCCCATTTACAACCCTGAGTTTAGCCACTTTCTTATCAAAAGTTCTCATTATGAACCTGTAATGTGAGTTAGACCGTGTCTTGTTATTTTGTGTATGGATGTATATAGCCAATGTCTGCATGTGCAATGTCCATGTGAATCATGTACAAATAAAAAAAAAAACTGCTGGGAAAACAGTCAAAGTGTTTCTTTATTGTATCCACAACACAACACAACACAACACAACACAACACAACACAACAAAACAAACATCACAGCAATACATGATGTGGCCAGCTATGTCTGGTAGTCCGATATGGAAGGAAATGATATAAAACCGAACTCTCTGCTCAGAGACAGCTTGTCTAAAACATGACGCGTCATTACTAACATGTTGGATAATACACAGCAAAGTAAATGGTCAGCAGGAGCGGCTTGTTGCAGCTTCATATCTTCTGTCAGACGTATCAAGCAGCAGTTGGTACTTTATCTTCTTGCCTACAGTCAGCAGCAGAGATGACGCTCGGTGCAGTTCTACATTTACTTTGTGTGCTTGGAGTCTTTCAGAAGGGTAGGAAAGACACGATATAATCATTTTTATACAGCTGTGTGACTTCTTGTTCTTAAACTGAAAGTATGTAGTACAATATAATCACATTTCCAGGCAATAGTCTATTTCTGGCTTCACATGACTAATAATTCATGTTTTATGTCACATTTTTAAAGAGAAAACCACAATCATAGTAACTAATCTGTCATCTGCTGCAGGTCTGACCGCTCCGATACAAACACATCGGACTGTGACGGCGGCTGTTGGAGAAGAAGCTCGTTTCAGCTGCCAGCTTGTGCAGTTCAAAGATGTTGTTCAGGTCACATGGCAGAAAGTTTTCCCTAAGTGGGAGGAAACACTTGTTACTTACACCACTACATATGGTGAAAGAGTGAATCCTGACTTTAAAGATAAAGTAGAGTTTAAAGATGCTGGACTGCAGAACAGCTCCATCATTATCAGAAACGTGACAAAACAAGATGAAGGCTGCTATCACTGTTTGTTCAATGCCGACCCTGAAGGTGCTCTCATTGGTACAACCTGCCTCCAAGTCTACGGTAAGAATCAACCAACTTTACACAAAACATGCTGCTGCATTGTGCCTTCATCCTCACCACTAACAACATTTAATTATCTTTTCTGTGCAGAGCTGCATGAACCCGTTCTCCATGTGGGAGACTCAAACTCTGAGGAGACAGTTGTGTCCTGCTCAGCCACAGGTCGACCTGCTCCCACAGTGACATTAACTGTCCTGAGAGACAACGTCCACTTGTCTGACCCTGTCAGTGTCTCCAACACCAACGGTACAGTCACTGTCACCTCTACAGCTGTGCTGACTCGTCTCCGTGACAACAGCACAGATGTTAGATGTGCAGTGCGAGTGCTCTCTGGTCCTCAGAAAGAGATCATCGTGATGATTCCTGCTGAAGTCAAACAGTCTGCTGATGGTGAGAAACACTTCCATCACACATACAGATTCGTAGAATGATGAATACTTTAAACTCATGTCTTTTGTTCACCTCACAGGTTTCAGTGAGGATTCTGGGAGCGAGATCACAGCTTTCACCACGATCATTACATCGTCTGCGGTACTGTCCATATGTTGTGTTGCAGCAGCAGTCACAGTCATCACTGTCCCGCTGATACGGAAATATAGGAATAGGTCATTTTCAACTGTCGACTGAACGCTGATAAATGTTTGCCAATGTCTGTATGTGCAATGTCCATGTGAATCATGTACAAATAAAAAAAAAAAAGAAAACGCTGGGAAGACAGTCAAAGTGTTTCTTTATTGTATCCACAACACAACAAAACAAACATCAGAGCAATACATGATGTGGCCAGCTATGTCAGGTCAGCATTCCACGTGCACAAGCAGTGCAGGCGGTGTGTCTGTAGCATGGAAAGTCCAAAAGCCTGCATTGTCATTTCCCGGTTGTAGGTCCCGTATCTCGCAGCTTCGAGACGTTTGGCATAGGCCCGACTGTAGCCATTGTAGGTCCACCTCGTATTGGGTCCCTAGGAAGCTTTACGGCGGACCTTGGACGCTTTGACTCTGGGGCTTCCTCTGTAGCGACCAGGTTAGCCACAGGCCGTCTCTTGAGCCACTTTGCCTGTCGCAAACGAGAACAGTCGATCCACACGTTGCAACCCCCGACAGGTATCTCGATGAGGGGTGCTACTACCGCATTAGGTCCACCTTTTATTTGGCCCCAAGGAAGCTTGATAGAGGAACGTGCAGTCTGTAACTGTGGGTCTTCATCATTATCAGCCATTTTGAGGAGGATCAGCTGGTACACCCTTTAGGGAAGGTTCAGGGTAAGGATGTGGAATCAAAAACACCCCCCTCTTGTGTGACACCTTCGCTAAGTAATGGTTGGCATGTGCAGTTTGAAGCCCTTAAGAGACTGTAACTCAGTGAAGAAGGGTCCGTTAACACCTTAATCATCATCATCATCATCATCATCATCATCATCATAGCCACAGGTCCAGCCACAATCATTATCATTGCCACCACCACCACCATCATAACCACCATTGTCACCACCATTGCTCTTTGACCGACAGTGATCCTTTTGATTATGAATTGCTCCTTGAGTGACATTGTACCTCTAGCCACTGTTACAGTATATGCAAGTGCAATGCAAGCTGCAGCGGCTGAGTGTCAGCTGCTATCCATACAATGTATTGCCACAAATCATGGATCGACCGAAATCTCTTCTCATGCAGGACAAAAGATGGTTGACCGTAGCTGAAGTGTGCTTTATGCTCAGGGCATTTTAGCCACGTTCTTATCAAAAGTTCTCATTATGAACCTGTTGTGTGATTTAGACCGTGTCTTTTTTCTCATCTCATTTTGTGTATGGATGTATATAGCCAATGTCTGTGTGTACAATGTGAATCATGTACAAATTAAAAAAGACGCTGCGAAAACAGTCAAAGTTGTTTTTTTATTGTATCCACAACAACAACAAAAAAAAACATCAGAGCAATACAGGATGTGGCCAGCTATGTCTGGCTGAAGTACGTTCACCCAACATAACATAACATAACATGACATGACATAACACAACACAACACAACACAACACAATACAACAAACATCAGAGTAATACATGATGTGGCCAGTTATTCCTGGCATATGAGTTGAAGTACGTCCACCCAATATAATACAACACTACAGACATGAGGGAAATACAGGCTTCATAATACCCTTGTACTAGTACATAGGGACATACATGCTGTGACTAGTTGAACCTGTGCAATGAATCGCTCCTTGAGCGACAGTTGTCCCCGCGTTACGAATCGCTCCTTGAGCGACAGTTGTCCCCGCGTTACGAATTGCTCCTTGAGCGACAGTTGTCCCCGCGTTACGAATCGCTCCTTGACCGACAGTTATCCTTGGATTATGAATCGCTCCTTGAGTGACATTGTACCCATGGCTGTTCTGAAGTATACTACCACTGGCAGCAGCAGCATCACTATGATGAACAGCGGCACTGTGAGCAGCGTCAGTAGCAGCAGCAGCGGCAGTAGCAGCACGAATAGCGGCATCAGCAGCAGCGGCTATCTCTTTCTTTTCATCAACCATAGGTGCTGAGTGTCGATCCCGGTAGCCGGGATATGGTAATCTCTTCTTCAGCTCTGATTTAAAACCAGGTATCGTGTGAGTGCTGCCCTTGAACACAACCATCATCTCTGCCAGTGTTGGTCTAAAGACAACGGGCTCCACTATAATGGCCTTGTTCCATCTGAAAATTTGGTTGTGTACCTGTATGGAGAACGGTCCGTAGGGCTGAAGGATTGCGCCCACAGTAAAGAGTGAAAACGTTGCATACTCGAGATGGCCCAGTATCTTATACAAATCACTCTCAACCGAGGTATCTCGTCTTGTGAATCTGCAAAGGTTGTACACGTTATGGAGTAAGTGCTCGTCGTCAGGCTCAGAGTAGGGCTCAGAGTAGGGCCTTGCCTGACAACGGGGTCGGTTTCTCTTACGCGTTTGTGCGGTGGCCGTTTCGAAAACACGGTCGTGTGTGTCTTTCAAAGTCTTATGCACATCAGCTGGCAAATACTCATGTAAGTCCAGTTGTTTCATTGTCAAGTAGACGGTAGCCAGACCCTCAACGGCTCCCCACACGGGATCCTCATCCCTCCACGCGTATATAGTGTCGACCAGACACCCAATGAAGTCCACTCTGAATCCGGTGTGCCATCTCCATATCCTGGCCGGTTGTATACACTTCATAGTGAACTTCAGAACTCTGAGAGTTAGGATCTGCACTCTCAGAAGGCATTGTAGGACGTGATAGGCCATGATGAATTTCTCGCTCTCCTTCTGCAGGGAAGTTCCGAATGCACAGCCTAAGTTCCACTCTCCGGCAGCCTCACTGATAAACACTCCCACCGCTCCCCTGTCTCGAAACGGCGATTTCATCAACTGAAGAGATAGCGTCCTGGGAACAAACGGGTGTACCTGGAGAGAGGTGTGCATGTCCAGTATGTCCTGTAAAATGTCAACATTCGATACAAAAATCCTGTGCCCTGAGAGACCGTTCAGATTTTGGATGACACAGACTGCGCCCAGGTAATGTACCTGTGCGCTTTTAACCTTCGGGAGTTTAACCGTATCCTCCTGACTCAACATTGGGAACATGCTGATTGTCAGCTCTACGTGTCGAAAGTTGTTTTCAGGAGGCGTCGACAGATTCACCGTTTCGTATGTTTGCGGGCCCGTTTTACAGTTGAGCGTAATGCTAGGAGTCCGTCTTCGGTAGACCAGTTGCTTAGGCCAGGTCAGTGTGCTATGGTGTCGTCTACAAGACTCTACGCCGCTGGCCCAGCTTATTTGGGAATCATTGGGATCCCTGCGTATCACGCCATACGTGTGAGTGTGTGAGTCTTTTGGTTTCAGCCAACCCTGGTATTGTTGTGGCTCAACCAAACCTTTGCAGGGGCGCGTTATGGGCATGGAATTTCTTATTTGTTCAACTGCGAGATCTTTCACTCTCGCGTTAGTGACACCGTCACATGTGATATACCTCATCTTGTGGTATGGTGTATATCCAAAGTCCTCGATGACGGTTGAGCGAAACCCTACTGACTTCCAACGTGAGTTTCTTGTCATGAGCTCGTCTTCTCGAACGGTCGCCTCTCTGTCTTCGTTGTCTTGTGGTGCAGGCTCTCCCACATGTATATATAGCTCTCCCAATTCAGCCGTCTCAACCTCATCGGGACACTGATTCTTCTTGGGTTTGGGGTCATGCATGACCTGCTGGAACTGTTGTTGTTGGTGTTGGTGTTGCTGTTGGTGTTGTTGATGTTGTAGTGGCCATTGTTGTTTACGACGTTGTTGTTGATGTTGTAGTTGATGATGCTGTGGCTGACTCAGACCAGAATCGTTCGTCGTCTCAGACCTTAAACCAGTCTCTACCATTTTCTCGAGTACACAGGGGTTGTGTTGGAACTGACCTCTGAAACAATTAAACAACCATGAAGCGATCTGGGAGTGGGTGTACGTGTTCGGTTCATCCCCAGGGCAACCCGTGTCAGATTGTCCCCTGGAGTCGTTGAACTGTCGAGACTCCACTTCATCATTGATTAGGAACGCATTAGCCGGAGTCCTTGGTGTTCCAGCTATCTGGGACTGGCTGTACATATTCGGTTCAGTTTCCAGACGAGCCTCGTCAGACTGTCCCTCGGAGGTACTGAACCCCCGAGAAGCCGTGTTGTTATTGATTATGAACACATTACCCGGAGTACTGGGCGTTCTCATCAGTCCTTCTGCATAGACCAGCTGAGGTGTGCCTGTAGTGAGACACAAGTCTGTCCGGAATCCCACAGAGTTGCTCACCACAGGGTCCGTGTCACATTTGGGTTTATCGAAGGTGGACGTGTGTTGCTCTAGTCGTTGTGTAGCGTCCGGGTATATCTTAGGCGCTACCGAGCCACCGGTAGATGCCACCGGGTACGTGGGGATGACCTTTGTAATGTCATCTTCTACCGCACTGTTCATCCCCCTTAGGTGTTTGAGAGCCGTGGCATTAGTTGTCTCCATTTCAGGGACAATGCTGTTGGTACGTTTCCTATGGTGACATCCCATAAAGGAACTTGAGGAGACGTTGACCCTGGACGCGTTGCTCCAACTCGGCGTTGTCCTCCTTTCCAGTGTCATCGTACTAAGCAATCCGTGGTATGCCTCGGGTGCAGGTGTAGTGCAGTTTCGATGATAGCAAAGTGCGAACGCTTCGTCGTCCGTCAGATGTTCTATAACGCTGACATGTAGGGGTGCTTTAATGTCCAGAGCCAGTAGCTTATCCTGCAGAGCGTCGTCTCTTCGTGAGTCCTTACCCAAGTACACGCGAGACGACACGTCGACTGCACTCGGTTCTCTTGAGCTGACCTCCTTCGGTTTCAGTGTAGACCACGTATTGTCATTCACCAGACCGGTTCTGCAAAACCTGCAGACGTAGAACGATAGCCGTTCACGCCAGTCTTTGTCTTTGTCTTCCAATACCATAGGGACATCATCTGAAGTCGATCCCATTGTCTCCCACAAGTTTGTCATCTTCTTTTGTATAGACACGATCCCGTCATGTCGCAAGCCTGCGTACAACACACACAACGCCAAATCGGTACACGCGACGCGGAAATTCATCTCATCTGCGGTAACGTTGGAAGACCTATACATCCTGGACAGTGAGATGAATGGCAACAAGGATAGCACATCGTGTGTTTCACTGTGAACAAAGAACGCTGTGGCAAGCTTAGGTTCACCGTGCTCTGTCTCATTGTACAATTGTCTGGGCGGTCTCGTGTTTGACAGGCACATGTCTCTAAGAGAGCCCATTACGCCCAGGAAGACCCTGTAGACATAATACGATTGCAGTATGTCCGTAGTATCTCTGCCCTGCTTACTCGACAGCCAGCAGGTCAACGGCTGCCATTGCGAATCCAGAGTTGTGACAATGTGCATCATCACAGCCCTGACGTGACCAACGTCTTCCAATATCACGCAATCGAGCCTGGGTTCCACAGGGTCGCTACAGCTCACCGCTCTGTCACGAACTTGAGAATGGCTTCTAGCTTTGCAAGTCCTGACCGTTGAATGTAGGGTGTCTTCGACATGCACCTTGGGGATTGGGACACGCAATGAAAACGTAGACACGTTTTGTCCTTCGGTTACCACCGTAGTCACCTTACATGTCAGTGTGTTGTCGTCAGGCGTAGTAAGGACGGAATCTCTCGGCCATATTTCGTGACATAGACATTGCTTAGTCAAGAACGTGTAAAGAGGTTCAGGTTGTCTGCTAGCAAAGGTGTCCAGTCTTGGGTTCCATGTAGTCGTACCACTGTGCAACTGGACGTACGAAGGGATAGCCACTTGCAGGTACCTGGAACCTCGTTTGTCCTGAACTCTCCACCATAACCTCAAGAATCTAAAAGGGTCATCGTGTCCATTGGTAAATGCACTACCGTTGTTGTCGAGCCGCTCGAACACGTATTTGGCGATACTGTGTCTGGCACTGTGGTTTTGGTGAAAGCCGTAGCGTTTGTTCTCCACGAGTTCCAAAAACAGCAGTGCAAAGTAAGGCGTGTGCATAACGGCCAAGTGTTCCAAGCGCCGTAAGTTCAATTCGTCGCACGGACCCGTTGTTGTGACAACAGGAGCAGCGATTGAGTTTCTTAACCGAAACCTGCCGGCGACTACTTCCATCCTTATGTGCTTGCACATTAGGCAATAATCGACAGCGTCGTCAGGGAAAAAGCTACCGAGTCCCACGGAACCCGGTATGTTCTCTGGGTGGTAGTAAAAGTCATGATGTCTGTGTGTCTTCCGCGTCGTGGAGGTCGCAACAGTCTGTCTCTGTCTCCGGTGGTAGCCATACAAGTAGGTGATGGCCTCATCTGTGGATTTGAAGGTTCCACAGTAGTCCAGTGCTCCATCGTGAAGGGCTGCGGCGATGACCTTCCACTTGACCACAGCATCGACATCCTCAACCCGGCAAGCCATTGGTTGCTATAAAAATATTCAGATAGAATTAAGAGTTTTTGTACAAAATCACGAAACGTTTTCTTTTGTCATAATAACACCTAATGACACACAGTTTCATATGATGTCCAATGCAGGGTGGCTCCTATGAGAAAGTCCATCTGTAAATATCGTGAAACACAAAGGTGCTCCTGGAGCTAATTCACCACGTGTGTCCCAAACAGTCTTTTAAGTGTGTGTGTGTGTGTGTGTGTGTGTGTGTGTGTGTGTGTGTCGCAGTACACGCACGCTAGCACTTAAAGTCTGAATATGTTTAGTGAGGTGTCATTATCCCTGACAGTGTGCGACACCATCATCTTGTATTTCATATCCCTGGCATGATAGTACAGGGTATGCTGCACTGCAATCCCCAGACAATCAGTTCCGTTCTGTCGAAGAACCCATTCCAACAGTGACGTCTTACACTCTTCTGTGATCATAGAGGCACAACAACTGTGTCTGAGCCCGCAGCTAAAAGGTGTAGGTTGACAATGTCCCAGGGGTAATGAGTACCAGAAAGTAAAACTTGACGCGTTATGACACGGTGAACCCATTCTACTCCTACATCCCGTAACCTCGCCGATTGCGTTTGTTGCCAACACTGGATCGCCCGTAAAGTATGTGTGTATGAAGAAAGATGTATTTCTATTATTATTTCTATTATTATCATCATCATCATCATCATCAGCAGCAGCAGCAGCAGCAACATCATCATCACTAGGAGGTTTGGGCAAAGTCCCAGGGTACGTTTCCAGGTCCATCAGTATGTACCTAACCCCAAGTGATTCTCTTTTGTAGTCTATCATCTGCACCTCTTTTGGTAGTTCGTTTGTGAGTCCAACGACCCACATCAACACTTTACACTCAATCTCTTGGAAGTTGCTGCTATGATTGGACCACACTACAGCGTGTAGTCCTCGTACTCTGGGGATGGCTTTGATGCATGCGGTTTTAGTGTCAAACCCCTTCCAGCGTAAATCAATGACGCACATTCGCTCTGTCCGCATGGCTACATCGTGATGCTCGCACGCAATTGCATTCATCGTCAAACAGGGCTCCGCGATCGCCAGAGCTTTTGCCTCTCCAAATAGTCGGTTCCCGTACTCAGGTACCGAAATGGCAAGCTTGCGACCGATCACGTACAGTGCACTATAATTGTCACGGCCTGGGAACATCTGGATGGTAATCGTGCTGGGTAGTCCTTCCAACTGATAAGCAGACTGACTGTCAAAGTTGAACTGATCTATGACTGTCAAGGGCCTCTCCTTTGTGCAGCCAAAGTGTGACGGAGGATTCCTGTACACGTACAGACCAGGTGGGAGAGTTCGAGAGACTTTCAGTTGATACAAAATCACAGCGTTGCAACACTTAGGATACCTGAGGCTTCGATTCTGTATCAGCCACCTGTACGCTGTCACCACGTTGTCCATTTCGTAGGCCCACAGTGTTGTTGTTGTTGTTGTTGTTGTTGTTGTTGTTGTAGTAGCTGTAGTAATAGAAGAACAGCCAGACCCACCAACCCTCTTCCTGTCTCTTCCTCCACCCCCTCGTCTTTTACTCATGCTGCTGCTGCTGCTGCCACCCTTCTCAGTGTCACTTTGTTGTACAAAAGGAGACGCAGTGTCCTGCTTGTCCACTCTGTCCTTTCGCCGCAGGTCAGATGAACAAGAGCACCTTTTAGTCCTCACAGAGTGTTGAATCAACATCCGCACTGTGTGTTTAAAGTTGAATCTGTGCACATTGCAAGGTTTCACAGTTCCTTCCGTTAGATCACTCAAAGGGAAACCCTCAGCTCCAGGTACATATATCATGTCTTCCATCACGGGGACAGGATCTAAAGTCAGCGCCTTGTGCAACAGGCAGCACAACGACGGCGGTGACGACGACAGCTCCATAGATAACAGCCCCTTCTTCACCGGTGTGGTTCCAGACGGCCTGCTGAGATATTGCAATGAGAAGCGCAAAGCTGCACGGGTGGGCACAGTACGAAAAGCTACAAACTTGTACAGGAGAGTGTCCAGAGTCACGTACGTTGGAAAAGTCAACAACAAGCGTCTCAAGCCCTCCAGTGTAAAGTGTCTTGTGTGCCTGGTCACGTTGGTTAAAAGCAGTAAAGACAGGATGAGGGCGGGTATTAAACTCCGCTGTCCGTGCAACGTCAGGGTGTGCACAACCTGCTTCGAAAACAACCCGGAATGGCACCTGACACAGCCTCACTTCACAAAGTGTCCAACTGTACAGGAGTTCATCTGCACAGTCTGTGCCTGCTTCGATGGCGTCAAGGAGAAAGTATGCTGTGTTTGGATGTGCTCTAGGTGCTCCACTGAACACAAAGACCAAAGCGCGTCGACGTGTTCCAAGTGTTCCGGGAGCCTGGAAGGTTGCTCTCGACGCGAGACCCGCACCTTATGGTGTAGGTCTGATACGTCCAGCGAAAGCAAAGATCCGAGAACCGAGATCGTGTATGACGAGGAGAACATTGCTGCGTACAGAGATCTCATCAAATCGCAGGTTTTCGACAAGGTTTCGCGAAGTAGACACCTGTCAGCCTCGGACATCAGAACCTTGTTCCATGATTGCTTCGCACCACAAGCGTGCACCTGCACGTCCGATAGCGATAAAAACCCCATGTGCCCAAGCTGCACTCCTGTGCTGACTGTGATGCAGCTGCTGGCTGAAAATTCACGTCCTCTGGTAGCCTCTCTTGCCGAGCGTGCTGTACCAGGCAGAGCGCTAACCCGTAACGTGTACAATAGAGCCTTGCTGACTAGCATGCTGAATGATGAGGATCTGCCACTGTGCTCCAATGGACGTACATGTAAGGGTATGCTGGTAAACGCTCAGCACGCAAATCCCAGGCCGCTGACCTCGCTAATCTCACCCGAATCCTACAACCGGTTCGTCTCGAGTAGAGCTGAGAACGGAGAGATTCAATGGCTCAACCCATGTTGTTGCATCCTCTGTCTCTTGTTCAACCAATCTGCTGTCGTGAAGCAGATGCACAGCCCAGACAACCTATACCTGGAGAATCATCCGAGTGGGACCGTGTACTATTTCAATGTGAAACTCTCTCCCGATCTCGGGGTGCCGGAGGTGTGTGTAGGTGAGTGTCAAGGCTACCTTGTCAACTTTCAAGGGTCAGTGGGAAGTTACAGGCCCACTTCTTACTACAATTGGAGAGACATGCTAAAGGTGATGCACCGAGATACTAGTGGGAAGATCACATTCTCACCTTTAGGGTGCTGAAATTCAAATTCATTGTTTGTTGAACCAGCATGTTTTTCTCATGGCAACCGAACCTGAGAGAGGATCAAGCAATGCTATTTTGAAAAAAAAAAAAACATTAAAAAAAAACCCAAAAGAGAGTCTGTGGATGTGTACTGTCCAACCAGAAAATGTCCAACCAGTATGGCAGTGTCCATCCACATTTACTATATGAACATGAACACAACCATCTACCTACTAACAACAATAACCTGAACTGTACATCAGGTAGGCAAGCTTGCAGATAGATAAAATAGCTCTGACCATGGACATACTCCTAAAAAAACGACTCAGTTACCTAGAAGGTCCTCGTTGCAACGCGCATCATTTGCACACCGTGATGGATTTTGCCTTGCATCACGCATTGATTACAAGTGGAGAAGAGGAGTGTATTCAGTCTAAACCAGTAACTCGTGACAGGGCACGAGAACTCATAGACACTGTGCGGAGGAAGGGAGACCATGCCTCTTCTCTGTTCATGTCAATCTGGGAAGCTGACAACCAACGTGGAAGCGGTGGCTCCCCTGTAGCATCTGACATGTCACCTACAGAAATATATGCCATCTTGGAGGAGCTGACCCAAGCCAGTATCAGAGAACTGAAGTTCTACATGGGCTTCTTACAGGTCAAGACTCGTAAGCCTTTCAGTCAGGCTGAATTGGATGATATGACAGATAGAAGCGCCATGGCAACAGCTATAGCGCGGCGCTACGAATGTGACACTCGAGCAGCAGTGGTCACCCTGATGAGAAACATCAGGCACAACGACCTGGTAGAGAAGCTCAATGAAGGCTGTGAATAACTGCACACACACCTAAAGCCCACAAGACACAATCCAGAAGTGACTGTGTTTGAGAATATGGGACACCAACAAAGAAGATCCGATGTGCACAAAGTTGTGACTGTGTTTGTTATAAACAAAATGAGACATTGAAGAAGGACTATCTTTCACCGCAGAGAGCGTGATGTGTAACGTGACATGACACCTCAACAAGCCCTCTCTACTCTGAACCTGATCATATGTTTCATGCAGTGTCTGATGTGTTCCTAAACTCTGTGTGTGTGTGTGTGTGTGTGTGTGTGTGTGTGTTGCTGTATTGGGACAATAAACGTTTGATGGAACAACGACTTGATGCGTGCACATTCATTACTCATATACCGCAAGGTAGTCTTGATATATTGGGATGTTGGGTATCCTGTCATGAAAACATGTTACATTTTTGCATCATAGTGTCTTGTATCATCACAGTGAAAAGGTCAGTACCAGAAATAAAAACGTTACCATATGTTCTTATTTAAAGGTCTTTATTCAACAACAGTTCTGTAAATGTTCAACATACCTTAAATGTGTTAACAGCTAATCCGATCAGACTTGTTCAATGTGGTCCCCTCCACAAACATCAATGTAGTTTTGGTTGGAGAGTGTAGCCATTGTTGCTACTTCTCCTCAAGTCAGGATGGAAATGTCTGCTGTAAAGCTCCCATTAACATAACATCTGTTGGATATTTATACACAAAGGCTGGACAGTTAACCCCTTATATGACATCATCTGATGATTAATGAGCAGTTGGCTGGCTGAGCATCTATAAGCATAACATTGGTTGCATATGTTCGCAGCAGATGGACCGTTGAGTGCTCCCATTGACATCACATTTGTTGGATGTGTACGGAGCCATCCTGACAAGTGTGTGTACTGGCCTGTGTACCTGTGTACTGGCTTGTGTACCTTGACTGGTTTGGGTGTGGATTTTAAAAAGACCCCCCTTTTCTCCCGTCTACATATTGACCATTCCAGTGTGACCCCTTAACCCTCGTGTTGTCTTTACATTTCACCACACACAGAGGGTCACAGTGACCCCCCAGGACAGGACAATGGCAGGGGCGGCTTTGGTGTCTTATCGTTATAGCGCCGCCTAGGGACTATATACAGTATTGCAGCAGTAAATCTAATATGATTGTAGAGGGCAGTGGGTCACAGTGACCCCCCAGGACAATGGCAGGGGCGGGTTTGGTGTCTTATCGTTATAGCGCCGCCTAGGGACTATATACAGTATTGCAGCAGTAAATCTAATATGATTGTAGAGAGCAGTGGGTCACAGTGACCCCACAGGACAATGGCAGGGGCAGGGCCAGGGCCAGGGCTGGTGTCCACAACAGAGGGTCACAGAGACCCCCCAGGACAATGGCAGGGGCGGGTTTGGTGTCTTATCGTTATAGCGCTACCTAGGGACTATACACAGTATTGCAGCAGTAAATCTAATATGATTGTAGAGGGCAGAGGGTCACAGTGACCCACCCAGGACAATGGCAGGGGCGGGTTTGGTGTCTTATCGTTATAGCGCTACCTAGGGACTATACACAGTATTGCAGCAGTAAATCTACTATGATTGTAGAGGGCAGAGGGTCACAGTGACCCACCCAGGACAATGGCAGGGGCGGGTTTGGTGTCTTATCGTTATAGCGCTACCTAGGGACTATACACAGTATTGCAGCAGTAAATCTACTATGATTGTAGAGGGCAGAGGGTCACAGTGACCCCCCAGGACAATGGCAATGTGGCAGGGACAGGGGCAGGGCTGGTTGGTTTCTTATCTTTGTAGCGCCGCCTTTGGACTATATACAGTATTGCAGCAGTAAATCTAATATGATTGAAGAGGGTAGAGGGTCACAGGGACCCCTTAGGACAATGGTAATGTGGCAGGGGCCAGGGCCAGGGCCAGGGCCAGGGCTGGTGTCCACAACAGAGGGTCACAGAGACCCCTCCCAGGACAATGGCAATGTGGCAGGGCTGGTGTCTTATCGTTATAGTGCCGCCTAGGGACTATACACGGTATTGCAGCAGTAAATCTAATATGATTGTAGAGGGCAGTGGGTCACAGTGACCCCCCAGGACAATGGCAGGGGCAGGGACAGGGGCAGGACTGGTGTCTTATCATTGTAGCGCCGCCTTTGGACTATATACAGTATTGCAGCAGTAAATCTAATATGATTGTAGAGAGCAGTGGGTCACAGGGACCCCTTAGGACAATGGCAATGTGGCAGGGGCAAGGCCAATGGCTGATGTCCACAAGAGGGTCACAGAGACCCCCCCCACCCCAGGACAATGGCAATGTGGCAGGGCCAGGGCTGGTGTCTTATCATTGTAGCGCCATTTAGGGACTATACACAGTATTTCAGTCATATGTCAGTGAGTCAGTCAGTCAGTCAGTCAGCCAGCCAGCCAGCCCGTCAGCCAACATGTCCTGTCCTTCTATCTTCTATCTCCACCACTAATCTCAGCTCCTAAACTGAAATGAGCACAGGTCGGACAGAATGGCAGTGTACATCCTTTGCATATAAATGTCTTGCAACCAAAGCACAAAGTCTGTGTTTTACGGTCCATCTTTGGTGGGCATATCTGACACCTCTTCCTCTTGCTATGTATTCCAGGTGAGCTGACAGCTGATGAGGTGGTGGTGGTGGTGGTCATGGGCTGCCGCTGCTGCTGCTGCTGCTGCTGCTGCTGCTGCTCTCTTTGTTGTTGTTGTTGCTGTCGTTGTCGTTCTTCTTTTTCTGCTTCTGCAGCCTCTACATCCTCATTCTTATCCTCCTCCTCCTCCTCCTCCTCCTCCTCCTCAGGTCGATCACGACATTTAGCGCTACTTGTTCTTCTCTGAACAGCTCTCACGACCGAGGCAGACGCTGCCGTGCGAGGTAGACGCTCCCTGCTTTGGATGAGTGGAGTCACCAGCGCCTTTCCCAGTTGTTCCAGGAACATCCTCCTTTTGTTTCGTTTACCCGACAGCCAGCCAGGTTTGATCTCTCGCCATAACACAAAGGCATTGTACGAAGAAACGTCGATGATGTTGTGAAAGATGACCAAGGGCCAGCGCGCTGTCATTCTTCTACAGCTGTATGTTCCAATCACCTTATCCAAGTTGTCCACACCTCCTTTGTTGCTGTTGTAGTCTAGAACGATGGCCGGTTTCTTGTCTTTGCGATGGCCGCCGCCGCCGCCGCCAACGTCGTTGTCGTCGTCTTTGTCGTCGTCGTGGGGAGCCTCCGTGTGCAACGTGCTCATGAGCATAACGTTCTTGTTTTTCTTTGCCATGTAGGACACCAAAGTGGTGGTGGACGTGAATGCAAACTTTGAGGACAAGACTCGTCTGTTCTTGGATGTCAGCAGCGCCGGCGGGAGTTCGGGCTTGTTTTTTCTAACCGTACCGACCATGGCGATGTTCCTCTCTAAGAGGCGCTGTCCGAGCTCGTAAGAGGTAAAGAAATTGTCACACGTGACGGTTCTGCCGTTGCCGCCCGTCAGTCCCTCCGTGACATCGAGCACAACCCTCATCCCCTGGTTTTTCTCCGAAGCGCCAGAGGTCGGCTTCCCGGTGTAGACTTGCATTTTCCACGCGTAGCTCGACTTTGCATCACACGCCACCCACGTCTTGATTCCATACCTGGCCGGCTTGCTCGGTATATACTGTCGGAAAGGACAACGACCTTTTGTGTGTGTGTGTGTGTGTGTGTGTGTGTGTGTGTGTGTGTAAGAAGGAGACAAAGGGTGGGAAAAAAAAGAATAAGAATAAGAATAACAAACCAAAAAATTCATCTCAAACTCGCTCACACACACACACACACACACACACACACACACACACACCAAAAGCATTTATTGTATGCCAACAACTACTACTACTACTACTACTACTACTACCTCTGAAGGGAACCAGTTGCTCATCCACCGTTATGTCAGGCCCTGGGTTGTAGAGGTAGGGAAGCCGCTCGGTCCATTTGTCCCACACCTCTCTTACGGCTGCCAGTTTGTCAGCGGCGCGTCTCTCGGGTCTCGACTCGCGATCGTCAAAGCGTAGCATTCTCGAGTAAATGTGAAACACTTTGAGAGGCATGGTGGCACGGAAAATCGCCCTACCGCTCTCCGCGTCCCATAGACTGGCCGCGGCCTCGCCTCGAGACCTGTATACGCCTGCTAGGATCAGCAGCCCTATGTAGGCGTGCAAGTCGATTCGACGCATGTCTTTCCAGCCGTCTCCGTACTTTCGAAAACCCTCCAGATTTGTCATATCTAGCACAATTTTGTCTATCGCCGGTGTGAGAAACATTTGAAACGTTGACACGATGTCGTGGGCATTGGCAACGGCGTACGCGGTGGGTCCCGGTGCCGGTGAGTTTGCTTCTTCTGCTGCTGCTGCTGCTGTTGTTGTTGTTTCCCTTCTTCCCCTCCTCATATATCTGACATCGTCGACATCATCGGCATCGGCATCGTCATCGACATCGGCATCGACATCGGCATCGTGCTGCGCTATTACCCTGCGATGTTTGTAAAATGCCACTGAGGACCATTTGATAGTGTTGTTCTTGGACATGTATATTTCTCCTTGTTCTTGTTCTTGTTCTTGTTCTTCTTCTTCTTCTTCTTCGTCTTCTTCTTCTTCTCCTTCTTCTTCAGCCGCAGCCTCAGCCTCTTCTCCCGCGCGACGACCGTCTTCCTCGCCTTCCTCCCCCGCATCCGATTCTTCCGACACGTCCTCTTCAGAATCAGAGTAGCGTCGGCCGGCGTTTGAGGAAATCTCGTCCAACACCTGTTTAGCCGTGAAACCCGCAGTCGCGGGCGGGTGACATCGCGTTAGTCGAACAGAACAGTACCGATTGGATAATGTCTCCTCAGTTGGACTCGACAGTACTGGTTGGATAACAACGTTACGGTTGGACACAACAGTACTAGCCGGATGCAATCGCGTCAGTCGAACAGAGCAGTACCGATCGGATAACATGGCATCAGTTGGACAAAAGAGTACTGGTTGTGTAAGACCATCGATCCAATAGGGGATATACCGTTTAGAGTGTCCGACTGCCGACCGTTCCTCTAACCGGTGATACTGGACTGTACAGAGTGTCTGTCAAGTCTTCCGTTGGGTTGGGTTGGGTTGGGTTGGGTTAGGTTGCTTGGCCACCCCCAGCAAATGTGTGTGTGTGTATATATATATATATATATATATACTGTATGTGTAAATAGACAGCAGAACAGCTCCGTTTATTCACAACCCTTCTTCTTCTTCTTCTTCTTCTTCTTCTTCTGTGTACAGAGTCTGCGTACTGCACCAAAGCCCATGACCATGGCGTGCCCTGTCCCCGTGTACACGGTGGTGGATAAAGTGTTGGAAGAAATGCTGAAGGTGGAAGCGGACAAAGCCCGCAGCCCGGGCTCGATCGAGTGGACTTCGCGCGTCCAGATGTTGGAGGCGTACAAGCACGACGTAGCAGAGAGACACCGGTGTATCGGAGGTTATCTGGATCGCTTACTTCCAGAAGATTCGCACGTCCCTCTCCTCTGGTCTTACTATCAAAGTAAGATGAATCCGGTCGAGTTGATGCACAAAGTCATCGATCGCTACCTCGAGAGCGAGGAAAGCGCAATGAAATTCCTACGGGTCTTATTTCAGGTGGACGAGCACTTGTACGCAGAGCTGCTGGAACGCGGACCCCGGGGGAAGTTTGGTGAGTGTTGTGTTGTGTGCTGCTACTGAGCTCATTAATCGGGGCCTGGATGGAATACGATCAGCCACACGCCGTTTGACTAAAGTCTAAAATAATATTTCTGCACGTTTGTTTGTTTGTTTGTTTGTACGTACGGTCTCTTTCAGTCAGGAGAGATCCTCCCCTTGTGGAATTGACAGAGAAGGTGCGTTCTGCGCTCGGCGACAAGGTGGCGCTTCTCAAGACCGTGACGACGACGCCGCTTTACAGGAACAAGATCGTGAACGTCAAGTGCGCCCTGGATGTACTGAAGACACACGGTCAGCTGCTTCCAGAGGAATATGCCGAGTTCGGGTTAAACGAATGCAATACCCTCGCTATGACTCGGATACTGCACAAACTGTGCAGCGACACTACCGTCCCTCGAGCCAACCGGGAGTTCATCTCGTTGGTGGTGGCCTCCTTTAACATGCACGCCTTTGACCTTCTAGGGATGTCTATGAAAGATGTGCTAGTGTTTGTCAAGTAAAAAAAAAAAGAAATGAATAAAATCTCACTGTACTAATCTACATGTCATGATGTCGATGTGTGTTACAAATGAAATAAAACTATATTGTTGAACTGAAGAAACTTGACTGGTTGCGTCATTTGGACAGTATAAAATCAGTCTCAGCAGACAGAGATATCTCAGTCTCAGCATTCTGTCTCTCATTCAGAGAGCTTAATTCTACTCTTGGACGTGTTTTCGTCTGTTATAATGGACAAGTTTGTCGAGACCAAGTTGAGAGAGTGGGGTTTTGAGCGTCATATCCCAAACTTTACATCTGAAGAGATTGACACACAAACGTTCCTGAGTCTGACAGAGGAAAGCAACAGACCCTTGCTGAACAAGTTGTGCGGAAAGATCGGACCCTCTGCATTGCTTAGAAAACGTATCCAACGCTTCAAAATGGAAAGCGACGGGCATGACAATGACATGAATACAGAAGACTGAGGAGGTAAGACTCAGAGTAACAACCTGTGTTTGTGATGTGTAATTGTTACCCTCGATCCTTGATCGTAAAACAAGTCATCTCCGTATTTTATTTTATTTTTTTTATTTTTTTATTTTTTTTTTTTTACTACAGCTCCCAGCTCTAAGAAGCCTCTCGGGTCGCCCTAAGAAGCCTCTCGGGTCGCCCTAAGAAAGCCACTCGGGCCGTGCTGAGAAGCCACTCGTGTCTCAAGTATTGTGTAATGTGATGTGATGTGATGTGCTTTGCTGAACTGAATAAAAACAAAAAAACTCTACCACTTTTGGCCTCGTATTTTATTCTTCAGTGTTCTTCTTCTTCTTCTTCAAACACAGGGGAAACTTTGGTATCTGGAGAGGAATTGAACTGGGGAGGTTGGGTGCCTGGAGATCAGATGATGGGGGGGGGGGGGGGGGGGATTTGGGTGATGGCAAACTTTGGGTCTCACACTACAGCTCCCAGCTCTAAGAAGCCTCTCGGGTCGCCCTAAGAAGCCTCTCGTGTCTCAAGTATTATGTGATGTGATGTGATGTGATGTGATGTGATGTGCTTTGCTGAACTGAATAAAAGCAAAACTCTTTGGCCTCGTATTTTATTCTTCAGTGTTCTTCTTCTTCTTCTTCAAACACAGGGGAAACTTTGGCATCTGGAGATAATTTAACCGGGGAGGTCGGGTGCCTGGAGATCAGAGGAAGGGGGGGAGAATTTGGGTGATGGCAAAGTTTGAGTCTCACTGGAAAATGGTCAAAAAAATGTAGACGGGATAAAAAGGGGTGGGGGGGGGGTCTTTTTAAAATCCACATCCGAACCTGTCCAGGTCCACAAGGCCGTGTGCAGGTCCACAAGGCCGTGTGCAGCCTGTGTGTATTGGCTGAGAACTTTTCTGTTGCGTTTTCAAGCACCCTTCTACTTTCTCGGCCACCAGATGTCGCTGTGTGTCATGTCATTCGGTTTACCGGGGACGTTGGGTGTCAAAAGGGTGACAAAAGGCAGAGGGGGGGTGGGGGTAATGGCCGCCTCTGCCAGACACACCACGTGGTAATTATTAAGGGGGGGTGGGTCACCCCGACCCGAAGGGGGGTGACAAAAGGCAGAGGGGGGGTGGGGGTAATGGCCGCCTCTGCCAGACACACCACGTGGTAATTATTAAGGGGGGGGTGGGTCACCCCGACCCGAAGGGGGGTGACAAAAGGCAGAGGGGGGGTGGGGGTAATGGCCGCCTCTGCCGGACACACCACGTGGTAATTATTAAGGGGGGGGGGGGTGGGTCACCCTGACCCGAAGGGCAACCAACGGTCGTTGACAGTCGTTTGGGAGACGCGCGGTCATTATTACGGGGGGGGGGGGGGGGGGGGGCATTGGAGGGTCCCTGGAGATCAGAGGCAGTGTGACAGATGTGTTTTATTCATGCGCTACCACTCATCTACTGTCAACGGTCGTGCGTGACAAAAGGCAGAGGGGGTAATAGCGGCCTCTACCGGACACACGCGGTAATCATTAAGGGGGAGGGCCACCCTGACCCGAAGGGCAACGCAAGGGTTAACAATCGAGAAAAACTGTAAGTTCATGCATAATGACATTTAAATAATAGACTATGCAAGAAATTGAGGACAAAATGCCTTAACGCACCTGGCGAGAAGGGAGTAGTTCCTGGTGGTACTGAAGACCAGAATCCCCCAATCATGGTCTTGGCGAGCCAGAAAGCGCTTCCCTCCCCAGGTTTGAGCCCACGGACCCACAACGAGCACATCCTCGGCCTCGTGGGGAATCGGCAGGAGAAAAGATGCGCGTTTGCGACTCATGATAGATCGCACAGAGTGGAACTCCGGGACGACCTCGCCCCCCCCGGGTTGCCCTGACTGCTGCGTTGTACACTCGTCTAATCGGCATTGTAGGGTCGGCTTCGATCAGCTTGTATAGCTTCTCCTTGAACGATGCACTAGATATGAGCTCTGTCTCCTCTGGGTGGTTGTGTGGTGGTGCGCGTAGCACACGGATATTTGGCCGCCGCGCATCAAGGTTGAAGGCCGCTGTTTGAAGGAATACCCTGCATGTTGTCCTCCAACAGCGCCAAAATATTTTTTGCCCTTTGACTTTGTTTTTTTGATATCGATAACCATCATGGACGAGGACTTTACCCCCTCGTTTTCCCGTTTGAAGATACGCCATTACCTGTGTACCCAAGTAGCTACAGCAGGCCAAGGCATAAGCAACAGCAGGCCTATTCGAGTCATTCGATGAAATCGGTGCTTTTCAACTTTAGAAAGATAAATATATGTAATTGCTATATTGCCTTCGCCCTGTGAGAGCTGGATTTGGCCCCAGTAGCCCCGCAACCCCCCGAAAGGGGGGGATAAAAGCGGCAACACCCCGCGACCCCAATAGGGACATAGCGGAAAGACAATGAGATGAGATGAGATGAGATGAGAGAGATGCTTTATTTTTTTAAGTAGCCAGGAATAAAAGAAAGTTTAAAATGACAAGAAATTACATTGTGCCATCTCATGCTGCGAATTTCATATTTTATAACTGTTTTTCTCCTTACCGACATACTGGAAATAAATCAATCGATGCCAGGAAAATCCAAAAAATTGCCTCTGTATGTATTGAACTTTAAGGTTGTTATATAATTTCCTTAAAACCACAGCATCATAAATCACTGACAATTAAGATGTTAACATATAAAACTCAGTAACAGTCTCACGCTCTCTCTCCCTCTGAGCAAAACTTCACTTCCCAGCCTGACACTCCTCTCTGTAATTTTACACGTTTGTTTTTACCAGTTTCCATTGTATCACGAATTATAAGCAAATGTTTATTGCATTAATCTTCCCCACTGTCTGAACCACATACTCAAAGCTCGGCCTTCTGGGCCAAACGGTTGCCGAGATATCGAAGAAAATGTATTTTCCCGCCGTTTTCAAATTCAAATTGGGGGCATCGATTCAAGTTGAGTCACTTGTGTCAAAATTGTCTTTTTGGCCGCCGTTCGTTGACCTTCGACCCCACGGACCCCAAAGACTGAACAGGAGATCGTCAGAGGTCACTGAACAATAATCCGGTGGAAAAAACCCACAAATCCCAGCGGTTTCCTTAATTGGCTGTCTGAAATCTGAAAAATCTAGTGTTGTACGACCCATAGCCTTTTAGACCCTCTGATCCGGCTGACAGCTTTGGAGGAAGTCCGGTTCTAAAGGTCTTGCCGGTCTGAAATTTGAATATGTGGTTCGGGGGCCCGGGGCGAGCGCGTAGACGTCCCCTCGGTGCCGATCGGACCCTTGCTGTGGGAGAGGCGGGGCTTTGAACGTGGGCTTTCCGCCGCCTTCCGGCCCCCGCCGTTTCCACAGTAACGGTCCGAATGCCTCGAAACTTGGCCTGCGGACTCGTAACGAGGTCCGGATCCATCCCCCCGAGGCCCGAGTCCGCGGGCCAATGGGAAAGCCAAGTAGCTCCACGGTGGTCCAATCGCAACGGGACTAGGGTTTTCTGATACTAGGCCGTCTGATGAGCATCTTGTTCCGATTTCGTAGTCCTAGATGAAAAAATGCGTGAGCTATTATAGACGGTTGGGCGCTTTAACCTCGGGTCGGACGAGAATGTGCTTTTTGGCCATTTTGGACCCTTCCGAATGGCGCAGAGCTCTGATTTTGGCCACAAACAATCTTCCCCACTGTCTGCACCACATACTCAAAGCTGGGCTTCCTGGGTCAAAGTCCTGCCGTTTTATTTGACAAAATATAGCTAAATTGGTCACAATTATGAGGGAAAGGCCTGGATTTGACCCTAAACGGTGACCTCTGACCCCTCTGGACCTCCCAGGGGTCTGAAAGTTAGCACGCGGATGGCCCCGTCCCCCCCCCCGATGCACATACTCCGAGCACGGCCTTCTGGGCCAAACGGTTGCCGAGATATGGAAGAAAATGTATTTTCCCGCCGTTTTCAAATTCAAATTGGGGGCATCGATTCAATTTAAGTCACTTTTTTAACTTTTCTGGCCGCCGTTCGGCGACCTTTGACCCCAGGGACCCCAAACTTGGTATGCTGGATGGCTGGATACCCCTGATGAGCCTCTGAAAGTTTCAGGCTTATAACCCAAACCCTGTGGAAGCTATTAAACTAAAGGCCTTCCAGATGCAGGCCTCAGAAGCTGGACGCGACCCTGGTCAGTCAGCTGTGACCCTTGTGAAGGTCAGAGAGGTCTGATTTTTGGCATCAACAATCTCCTGTACAGTGTGGACAACATACTGAAAGCTCAGCTCCCCAGCTCAAAGTATTGATGATTTATTCAGGGAAATGTGCTTAACGAGCTCAGGTAAACACCCATCGTGACCTCTGACCGCTTGTGAAGGTCGCACAGATCTGTAATTGCACACAGTGGATGAGCCTCGGCCCCTGATGAACCCCTGAAAGTTTCAGGCTTATAACCCAAAGCGTGTGGAAGCTATTAAAGATAGCAGTTTTATAGCACTTTAACCTTGGGTCGAAATAAAGTGTCTTTTTGGCTGTCGTTCGGCGACCTTTGACCCCACGGACCCCAAAGTCGGAATACAAGACCATCGGAGGTCACTGAACAATAATCCGGTGGAAAAAAACCCCAAATCCCAGCGGTTTTCTTAATTGGCTGTCTGAGATCTGAGGAATCCATAGCTGTACGACCCATAGCCTTTTAGACCTTCTGATCCGGCTGACAGCTTTGGAGGAAGTCCGGTTCCAAATGTCGTGCCGGTCTGAAATTGAAATATGTGGTTCGGGGGCCCGGGGCGAGCGCGTAGACGTCCGTTCGGTGCCGATCGGACCCTTGCTGTGGGAGAGGCGGGGCTTTGAACGAAAACCTTCCGGCCCCCGCCGTTTCCACAGTAACGGTCCGAATGCCTCGAAACTTGGTGTGCGGACTTGTAACGAGATCTGGATCGATCACCCCAAGGCCCAAGTCTGTGGGCCAATGGGAAAGCCAAGTAGCTCCACGGTGGTCCAATCGCAACGGGACTAGGATTTTCTGATACTAGGCCGTCTGATGAGCAACTTATTCCAATTTCGTAGTCCTAGATGAAAAAAATTGTAAGCTATTAAAATCGGCTGCAGCTTTAACCTCGGGTCGGACGACAATGTGCTTTTTGGCCATTTTGGACCCTTCCGAATGGCGCAGAGCTCTGATTTTTGGCACAAACAATCTTCCCCACTGTCTGAACCACATACTCAAAGCTGGGCTTCCTGGGTCAAAGTCTTGCTGTTTTATTTGACAAATTATCAGTCAGCTGTGACCCTTGTGAAGGTCAGAGAGGTCTGATATTTGGTATCAACAATCTCCTGTACAGTATGGACAACATACTGAGAGCTCAGCTCCCCAGCTCAAAGTATTGATGATTTATTCATGGAAATGTGGTTAAACAGCTCATTTTAACACTCATCGTGACCTCTGACCGCTTGTGAAGGTCGCACAGCTCTGTAATTGCACACGGTGGATGAGCCTCGGCCCCTGATGAACCTCTGAAAGTTGCAGGCTTATAACCCAAAGCGTGTGGAAGTTATTCAACTAAAGGCCTTCCAGATGCAGGCCTTGAAGCCTGGAAGCGAACCTGGACAGTCAGCTGTGACCCTTGTGAAGGTCAGAGAGGTCTGATCTTTTGCATCAACAATCTCCTGTACAGCATGGACAACATACTGAGAGCTCAGCTCCCCAGCTCAAAGTATTGATGATTTATCCAGGGAAATGTGGTTATAGAGCTCATTTTAACACTCATCGTGACCTCTGACCGCTTGTGAAGGTCGCACAGATCTGTAATTGCACACAGTGGATGAGCCTCGGCCCCTGATGAACCTCTGAAAGTTTCAGGCTTATAACCCAAACCCTGTGGAAGCTATTAGAGATTTGCTGTTGAAATATGTCTCCTGTAAATTGAGGCCTTAAACCTGACCATTGCTTTTTGGCCATTTTCGACCCTTCTGAATGTGGCAGAGCTCTGATTCTTGGCACAAACAATCTGCTACACAGTCTGGACTAGGACACAAAAGCTTTTTTCATTGATTTTTTATTTATTCATTTATTTTAACACACACAGAAACACACTCCCTTCCAACCAAACAAAAACAGGCTACAGCAGGGTGTAGGGTGGAGGCCCCTCTGATAGGTCTGGGGGCCCAAAGAGCCCAGCAGCCTCGTAAGAGGGCGGGGGCTCGGAGGGCTCGTATGGTGGAGGTGAGCCAGGTGAGGCATGGGGAAGAGGGGGAGGAGGGGGGTAGTAAGGAGGGGGGGGTTCATATGGGGGACAGGGATCCTGTGGGGATGAGGGATATGGAGGAGGGCGATAAGGAGGAGGAGGGCGACAAGGAGGAGGAGGAGGAGGAAGATGAGCACAATAAGGCGGCGGAGGAGGACGATAAGGAGGAGGAGGGCGATGAGGAGGAGGAGGAGGAGGAAGATGAGCAAGATGAGGCAGCGGAGGAGGACGATAAGGAGGAGGAGGGCGACGACGAGGAGGAGGAGGAGGAGGAGGAGGAAGATGAGCAAGATGAGGCAGCGGAGGAGAAGGATAAGGAGGAGGAGGGCGACGAGGAGGAGGAGGAGGAGGAAGATGACCAAGATGAGGCAGCGGAGGAGGAGGATAAGGAGGAGGAGGGCGACCACGAGGAGGAGGAGGAGACGGCAGCTCAGGGGGAGACGAGTCTCCGGAGATGGGGGTCCTGGTGGGGCCTGGAGGGCCCTGTCCCTCATCCGCCAACTGGTCCCCACCTCCCGACTCTTCTCCACTCGAATCCATGCTGAGAATTAAGCAGAAAAATTGGGTCAAAATGGTCAGATTTAACACTTGATCTTTGACACTTGTGAAGGTCGCACAGATCTGTCATTGCACACAGTGGATGAGCCTAGGCCCCTGATGAACCTCTGAAAGTTTCAGGCTTATAACCCAAAGCGTGTGGAAGTTATTAAACTATAGGCCTTCCAGATGCAGGCCTCAGAAGCTGGACGCGACCCTGGACGGTCAGCTGTGACCTTTCTGAAGGTCACAGAGGTCTGATTTTTGGCACAAACAATCTTCCACTCTGTCTGGACCACATACTCCGAGCTCGGCCTTCTGGGCCAAACGGTTGCCGAGGTATCGAAGAAAATGTATGTTTTCAAATTCAAATTGGGGGCATCGATTCAATTTAAGTCACTTTTTTAACTTTTCTGGCCACCGTTGGGCGACCTTTGACCCCAGGGACCCCAAACTTGGTATGCTGGATGCCTGGATACCCCTGATAAACCTATGAAAGTTTCAGGCTTATAACCCAAACCCTGTGGAAGTTATTAGACTAAAGGCCTTCCAAAGGCCGGCCTCTGAAGCCTGGACGTGACCCTGGGCAGTCAGCTGTGACATTTCTGAAGGTCACAGAGCTCTGATTTTTGGTATCAACAATCTCCTGTACAGTGTGGACAACATATTAAAAGCTCAGCTCCCTAGCTCAAAGAATTGATGATTTATTCAAGGAAATGTGGCTAAACAGCTCAGGTGAACACTCATCGTGACCTCTGACCGCTTGTGAAGGTCGCACGGCTCTGAAATTGCACACAGTGGACGAGGCTAGGCCCCTGATGAACCCCTGAAAGTTTCAGACTTATAACCCAAAGCATGTGGAAGTTATTAAACTAAAGGCCTTCCATCTGCAGGCCTCTGAAGCCTGGACGTGACCCTGGGCAGTCAGCTGTGACCCTTCTGAAGGTCACAGAGGCCTGATTTTTGGTATCAACAATCTCCTGTACAGTGTGGACAACATACTAAAAGCTCAGCTCCCCAGCTCAAAGTATTGATGATTTATGCAGGGAAATGTGGGTAACGAGCTCATTTTAACACTCATCGTGACCTCTGACCGCTTGTGAAGGTCGCACGGCTCTGAAATTGCACACAGTGGATGAGCCTAGGCCCCTGATGAACCTCTGAAAGTTTCAGGCTTATAACCCAAAGCGTGTGGAAGTTATTAAACTAAAGGCCTTCCAGATGCAGGCCTCAGAAGCTGGACGCGACACTGGACGGTCAGCTGTGACCCTTGTGAAGGTCACAGAGGTCTGATTGTTGGCATCAACAATCTTCCACTCTGTCTGAACCACATAGTCCGAGCTCGGACTTCTGGGCCAAACGGTTGCCGAGATATCGAAGAAAATGTATGTTTTCAAATTCAAATTGGGGGCATCGATTCAATTTAGGTCACTTTTTTAACTTTTCTGGCCGCCGTTCGGCGACCTTTGACCCCAGGGACCCCAAACTTGGTATGCTGGATGCCTGGATACCCCTGATAAACCTATGAAAGTTTCAGGCTTATAACCCAAACCCTGTGGAAGTTATTAGACTAAAGGCCTTCCAAAGGCCGGCCTCTGAAGCCTGGACGTGACCCTGGGCAGTCAGCTGTGACCTTTCTGAAGGTCAGAGAGGTCTGATTTTTGGCATCAACAATCTCCTGTACAGTGTGGACAACATACTAAAAGCTCAGCTCCCCAGCTCAAAGTATTGATGATTTATTCAGGGAAATGTGGGTAACGAGCTCATATACACACTCATCGTGACCTCTGACCGCTTGTAAAGGTCGCACGGCTCTGAAATTGCACACAGTGGATGAGCCTAGGCCCCTGATGAACCTCTGAAAGTTTCAGGCTTATAACCCAAAGCGTGTGGAAGTTATTAAACTAAAGGCCTTCCAGATGCAGGCCTCAGTAGCTGGACGCGACCCTGGACGGTCAGCTGTGACCCTTCTGAAGGTCACAGAGCTCTGATTTTTTGCATCAACAATCTCCTGTACAGTACGGACAACATACTAAAAGCTCGGCTCCCCAGCTCAAAGTATTGATGATTTTTCCTGGGAAATGTGCTTAAACAGCTCATTTTAAACACTCATCGTGACCTCTGACCCTTGTAAAGGTTGGACAGGTCTGTAATTGCACACAGTGGATGGGCATAGGTCCCTGATAAACCTATTAACGTTTCAGGCTTATAACCCAAAGATAGGTACCTGTGCGCTTTCATCTTGGCACCAGGGCATTGCTTTTTGAGCATTTTGGACACTTCTGAATGGCGCAGAGCTCTGAAATTTTGCAGTTACAATCTCCCTCACCCTCTGAACATAATTAAAAAAAAAAAAAAACCCTTTAAAATGTTTTCTCCGTGTTTTCAAACTGAAAAAAAGTTATTTAACACTGCTTTGATTGATGTGACGTGACTGTCTGGCACGTGTTCGCCGCATGTCAAGCCCTTTGCGCACGGATTGATCACGTGATCCAGGTGATGGACTTGGGCATTTGATGAGCGCCAGCAGCAGTAGCAGCATCAGCGCAGCATCAGCAGCAGCATCACGCAGCAGCAGCTTCAGTGAGTATTCACTTTGATAGATAAATAGATAGACGGATAGATAAAATAAACATAAAAACATTCGGATGAAATAAAATGAAATAAATAAGAAAAAAACATAAATACCAAGCACACAAAAACTCTTCTTGAACTTTTTAAGACACCTTGCACTGTACAGTTCATCTAGGGAGGGAAGAGAGCAGCCAGCGAAAGTTTGAGTATTATTACACAGTAATATTTATATATATTTTATCCAATTTAATGCAGCAGCAGCAGCCGCGGGTGTGTGGCGCAGTCGGCTGTAATTTAGCTGCGTGATAAACGGTTTGTGACGCAGCGCAATTACGGCCGACTGGGACAAATTGAGGCCGTTTTCCTTTGAAAAGCTTGAGTGTTACTTTCTAATAACAATAATTATTATTACTATTGTCTATCTAAACTCTTTTAAAGTTAGATTTGATAAAAAAAATATAAACTCAAAGTTTAACTGGGATTTTTTCGACTGAAAATCCCTCAAAAACGTCATTTTAATACATATTATAATAAACCTGGTCTTTTGACTCACCTTTTAATGTAGTTTTGGTCAAGTTAGCCTATGTGGAGAAAAAAAAAGTCAGAGAGGCCAACAGCTGGTTGAGTCCACGGGAAAAGCAGCGGATTTTCACAGTGAAATAGTTCATTTATCCACATTTTATAAATGTAATGTCATATTTGTGCATATTAGAGATAAGCTGTGTGTATTTCATGACGTTTTAATGCATTTTTGTTAGTTAAACGTTTAATGTTAAAGTGCGTCATTTTGTGAGGACGCAGTAAAACACACAAACACACACACACACACACACACACATTCTTGTTCTTGGTAGTTTATGAGGACCTTGTGTGCTGTCTTACTGGAGACTGTAAACGGAATTGCCCCATTTTGGAGAAATAATGTTGTTGGATTAATTGATTGGTTGATTGACACACACACACACACACACACACACACACACACACACACACACACACACAGTTTATTCATTGTTGATTTTTTTCCCTGTTCTTTCTTTATCTTCATAGATGACCAAACCTAAAGTGCAGGGCAGATGCCCAATCTGCCAGAAGTCACTCAAGCTGGTGTCTAAACACCTTCGGGTGATTCATGGCCTCCAGAATGACAGAGAGCGGGTCATTCTCAATCAACTGGCCACCGGCCGGACCCCCATTCCTCCCGGTCCCTGCCCCACCCCCCTGTGCGCAAACCACCTCCTGCACCTGGAGAAACACCTGCGGAGCCACAGGGACGTCACCATGGCGAGGGCGGACAGGGAGGTAGCGGCCCTAAAGAAGAAAGCGGCCATTGTCCAGCTTGCTGACCTGCGGGCATCCAACCCAGTGCCTCCAATGGTCAGCAAGCTGGACATTGGAGTGGAAGAGGAGGAGGAGGAGCAGGCAGAGCAGGGCCCGAACCTCTGCCAAAAAAACACTTGCAAGAGTGTGTGGAAGCAGAACCGCGCTCTTGTGAGAGAATTGGCAGAGGTTCGGGCCATCAACGCCGACCTCTGCGTGAGTAATTAAGAAATTATTCCCAAAATTTTACACTGCAGTCCTGTTTTGTCTTGCTGGTTGTTAATATCTTGTATTTTCTCCTTCTGACTGAGCAGCAGAAACTAGGCTCCAAGAGCCTTGGGGGCCAGCCCCAGGCCGGAGGCTCTGGGCTTCAGAGGCCCAGGCAGAGTGCCGCAGTTGTTCTTGTGAGTATTACCTAATGTGTATAGCTTTTGATTTCAGTTTACATTGACAACTCCACTACATGCAATTGT